>NC_081795.1:27968961-28018961 GCF_963082965.1 Carassius carassius
TTTCAGTACATTTTTTTCTCCCTTCTTTTTACTCATGCAATAATCTTGCAATAGCAGTAAAATACTGTGGTAAATGACCGTGGTGTTCCTTCAGCTCAAAGCATTGTTATATTTCCAGCTGATAGTCTCACTGGGCCGTGATCCCAGTAGCAATGCTGAGGCATGAAAACACAAAGACACAATTCAAGAATATAAATATGTTACCAATGTTAAACTGTTATGCAGTACAGGAGGAAAATGGCCTGATGAATGAACTCCAAGCCCCATGATGCATCACTCCAGTGTGTGTGTGGAGTCCGCTCAGTGAGCTAGTGAGAATCTGATTCATTTAGCGAATCGGCTCGTTTGGGCGTTTCGTTTCAATTAAAGGATTCACCACGGTACATAAATATTTAGCTAAATATCGATGCATTTTTATTATTATTATTATTTTTAGGAGACCTGTTGCGTGTAATGTGCGTTTTTTTGTGGGTCCACCTAACATTTTTATTTTATACCACTACAATGTTTTTTTTTTTCAGTCGAGTGATTCATTCGCTCAGCATTCAGAAGAATAGATTCAGATGAATGACTCGTTCAGGAGTCGGATGCAGGGATGAGGAGGAGGAGGCAGGAGCGCTTTGAGCACACAGAGATGCGGATTATGGAGGCTTGTGATGTCAGATGATCAAAGCGCTAATAGACGAGCACATCTCGATGCACACATTCAACGACAGCACTCTTCACATCTGCATCTATATCAATAGAACGATCTTCTCTTTTTAACAGGACATTTCTTAAAGAACGTTCGGGAAGCTTTTTGGCTGCTGTATTTCCATATAGAAATTCTCATAAACATGGACGAGGCAAGCGGAAAACGGCGATGATTGTGAAAGCGGAGGATGGAGAGAGCGAAGGACCATAAACGTGATCCTGGATGTGCTTGAGTGCTCGCAAGGGTTCGGAATCTGCCATAACAGACCTCGCACATCCGCGTTCTGAAGGAAACACACCGATCTGGAGCTTTGGAAGATGAGGCTTCTGCTTCTGTGTTCGTGGGCATTCGTGTCGCTTCTGCCGGTCAGCTCCTCAGAGCTGCTCCGCGTCCCCCTGCGGCAGGGGCCCCTCTCACAGACCGCGGCCCCCAGGGGCCCCTCGAGGGCCGCCCGCACGCGCAGAGCGGCTAGTGGGATGAATGTTGTGAACATGATTGACAACCTTCGCGGAAAGTCAGGCCAAGGGTATTACATTGAAATGTCCGTGGGCACCCCGGCGCAGAAGGTGAGACGCGATCAGAGCCACACTCTGTACCTCTGGAGCACAGGGACAGCTCATCTAATCGAACATTAACTATTCAGATTATTATATTTCAATTGCATAAAATTTTTTGCAGCACAATGTTTGGTAAAATACAGAAACGTATCCAAAATAATTTTGGATTTATTTAAATTAGAACCTGTTATTTTATTTTATTTTATTTTGTAATGATTGAACAAACATTTACATATCACCTAAAATAAAGAAGAAAAATAATATTTATCTTTTATCCCCATTTTTCATTATTTTCTGCGTTGTGCTCACAGAAATACTGTATATTAGTGGTTTTAGTAGTGTGGGACGGTTCCTGTGTGATCATGCTACACTGTCTCAGAATAACACGCTACTGTTGTCTACTACATATACACTACTACAGACCTACCTGCAACCTTTTGCTATAAGAAGCATATATGTACAAATAATAATCATTATATTCAAACGTTCTCTTAATTTATGCATTTCTGGGAATCGAACCCGTGACCTTGGCATTGATAGTGTTGTGCTTTAGCCACAGGAGAACCGGCAGCGGCAGATCTCTGCTGAGGATATGTCGAGCTAGTATCATCACTATAACTTTTTTACAATTGTTTCAATTGTCTCTTGTCTAGTGCTTCATACACAAGCTTAAAATGGTGTGGAAGGAAATGAATGTGTTTTTGCACAGCAAACATCTTCAGCTGACCGCTGTCACATCATCACGACTGCGGGTCAGTGAGGTCACATAATGTTTGAGGAAGAGGAAGGCCTGTGGTTTAGAGGTCACTGGAGGAAGCGTGTGCACAGGGATGAGATTGAGAGCAGGATACAGATTCAGTGAGCAGAAATAACAGGAAGCTCACAGGACAAATCAATGACACGAGAAGTGAGCTCGATTCGTCCTACACCAGAGAAACACTCACAGCTCAGAGACAGAGATACACAGGTGAAGAGAAGGAGAAGCACGTTATCTAAAGCACTTTTTGTCTAATAGCTGTAATGTGGACAGGTAGAGATGAGTTTGGAAAACCCAGTATGTGTGAATGCACAGGTGTGATGACTACAGAAATCAGTAGAGAAGTGGTCACGTAGCCTGCTCTCAGCATCAGCTGTTAAAAAACGTCCTTTAGCTGATGTTGAGCGCAGAGCCACGAATGACATTATTATAGAGTCTAATGAAGGCAAGTGACAGAGTTAACGTCCTCAGCAAGAATCTCAAAGTATTCATTATCCTTTATCAAAGCTGCCTGTCATTGTGGACACAGTAACTGTCTGATCTCATTTCAGAATGATTATATGGTCTGTCTATCTGCTAAAACCTGCTGGGATCTCAGCAGTCCAAAGATGTCTCAGTTCTCAGGTTTCACCCCCTCGTCTCTCTCTGTCGCTCTCACTCAGTAATGCATCTCATTCTCCAACACCTCTTCACAAACACCCAGCAGATCTCAGAAGACGGAGCCACATCTAGAGCCCCTGGCTACGGCCAGCACCACTCATGATCTCTGCAGTTATTCACTTTCTGTGATCGCAGACAAACCTGAAGCTACAGTGTGTTCCCTTTGTGTTCCAGTTGAACATCCTGGTGGATACGGGCAGCAGTAATTTTGCAGTAGGCGCAGCTGCTCACCCGTTCCTCCACAGATATTACCATCGATCTCTGTGAGTACTAGTAACCATTCACACACAGACGGGACATGATGTATGTTACATATCAACAAGCTGAACCGGGCATGTGTGTGTCTGTGTCTTCAGCTCGTCGTCGTTCAGAGATCTGGGCCGTGGTGTGTATGTGCCGTACACACAGGGCCGCTGGGAGGGCGAGCTGGGCACAGACCTGGTGTCCATTCCTCACGGGCTCAACCTGTCTCTGAGGGCCAACATCGCTGCAATCACCCAGTCTGACCGCTTCTTCATCAACGGATCCAACTGGGAGGGCATCCTCGGACTGGCCTACGCCCAGATCGCCAGGGTGATCTTTCTGTAGCGGTCATAACTTCACAGAGCTTGATGAAGAGGCGCTTCTGACCGGGTGTTGTGTCTTTCAGCCGGACGAGACTCTGGAGCCGTTCTTCGACTCTCTGTTGAGGCAGACCAGCGTCCCAGACGTCTTCTCCCTGCAGCTGTGCGGAGCGGGCTTCACCCAGAACTACAGCGCCGGCAGCTCCACTGTAGGGGGCAGTATGGTGAGAGAACTGGGCAAATGTAGAGGATTTTCATGCCAGAAATAGTTAACTGACTCCAATGTCCTATCATTAACGCTTCTGTGAAACACAAAAGGAGACGTTTTGCATATTTCCCCACATGTTCTGAATGAGAACCAGACTGCTGAGCCTGAAAAGAAAATGCCAATATAAATATGATATAAGAAGTCCATATGATTTGTGTGAACTTTTTCTCTCAATGAAATAGTATTTTCTTGTAAAACATAGTTCAATAACCTTCTTTTATATATTTTATAATATAGTTTACTATGTGGAGTTAAACAGCTTTAATTAATGTGAAACAAAACAACCTCAGTGCCACACTATAACAGATTGTGTTGTTCTTCACAGATTATTGGGGGAATCGATCCGTCCCTGTATGTGGGCGAGCTGTGGTACACACCAATCAGACGAGAGTGGTATTATGAGGTCATCATCGTGCGCATCGAGGTCAACGGACAGGACCTTAATATGGACTGCAAAGAAGTGAGAACAACTCTCCTGGGTTTGCCATGAAGCAGTTATTTCTATTGAGAAAACTGACTTCACTCATCACAATTCACATGCAGTTTGATGCGTGATGGGCTGCTTCCTGAAAATAACAAGCTGTTGCTGTTTTCATGCCTTTTATGCAGAGATTTGAATGATTTACTCTTGTCTCAAATCCAGGCCATCTTAAAATATGAAAATCCACAAACAATTATTACATTTGTAGAACTGCAATCTAAACAAATACTACAAGAAAGATAAATAATTTCATGATTACTGTATATAGGTTCTTCGTTATTAATAACCAGACCAACAATTTTGCCTTTAGTAAGCTTCAAAAAAAGCTTGTATACTTTGAATATAAAAGTATAATATACACTGTAAGTAAAAAGAATTCTTGAGATGAGTCGTTTTGTCAAATTATGTAAAATATAAAAAGAAAATTAAATAAATATTTGTATTTCGGATGCATATATTAAGCATTAGCAAGACAAATTAGTTATCCATTTTATTCCAGAAATATTTAACCATCTGAACACCATCAAACAACAACAAAAATAAGAATAATTTAAAATGTGATGGAAATATTACACTTCTAAAACTTCTCTTTTGCATGTTTGCCCAGTGTTGGACATACCAGCGGGCAGCTTGATATCAATTTGACATCAAATATTAGTCTAGACTTGATCAAGATGCTGTGACATCATTTTAAATTCAGTTTGGACATCATGCAAAGGTTTTCTTTTTTTTTTTACATCAATGTTGATGTCAATTTTCAACATCAATTGCCCACTGGGTTGTTCGAAGACTTAACTTGAATTTAATTGGATAAGCTTTAGGTGTGTGAAAAGTGCATTTCAAACAAATCTATTTCCAAATGTCCTTAAACCAAAAACTACATACCCTAACATCTATGTATTTTCTCTTTGTACTTTTCCAGTTGAACAGTTTTATTTATTAGACAGAGGTGAAGTAAAAGGAAAGATTCTCATTGTTTCTCTCTGTCTCTCAGTATAACTATGATAAAAGTATCGTGGATAGCGGCACCACAAACCTGCGTCTCCCTCGTAAAGTGTTCCAGGCGGCTGTGAAGGCCATCGAAGCAGCTTCATCGGTCAGTTTATATCGCCTGTGTTTTTTAACATCCTGAACATTGTAGGTTTTCTGGCTCATCTGGCTCTTTTCCCCCACAGACTGAACAGTTTCCCTCAGGTTTCTGGCTGGGCGAGCAGCTGGTGTGTTGGCAGGTGGGCACCACACCGTGGCACATCTTCCCTGTCATCTCTCTCTACCTGATGAGTGAAAACAGAAACCAGTCTTTCCGCATCTCCATCCTGCCACAGGTACTTCATTCTGCTATCAGACGAGTTTCATCTCTGAGTCTGTATGAGTTTGAGTCTCTGATGTGGAAATGTCTATATATTTAGTTCATCTAATGAATGAAATACTTCAAATGAAAGGTACTTTTAGCATAGGCGGAGTTTGACATTCGAGCCAGGGGGGGCAAAAAAAAAAATCATTGTAGCAGCTGGGACTTGCATGGCCTATCAATTGGGGAACTCAGCACTAGCACATATGGACAAAACAAACATGCTAAATAAACACATATTTATTTTTAACCCAAGAAAAAACACTACAACAATACAATCATATTTGTAAACAGGTAGGCTACTTCGCATAAGCAGCCACTTGACTTCGCATCGCATCTTCGTTCGAACACAATTAATCAATGAAATGTGGACCACTTTTGCACTGTTAAAATATTATCTTCAACCAAAACGAAAAGATTTTTAACATTTTTCTTTCCTTTTTTCAAAACACACTGTGGCAATGAGAGTGATTAAAAAACAAGTTATTTCGCATTTTGTTGTAATTCATGAAACATTTAAAACATTTTGAGAGGGAAAAATGAACAGTCACACAATACTCTCCACTTTTGAAACACATTGTGGCAATGAGAGTGATTAAAAACAAGTTATTTCGCATTTTGTTGTAGCCTACTTCATGAAACATATAAAACATTTTAAGAGGGAAAAATGAACAGTCACACAATTCTCTACACATGACCACTTCTCTCCCTCTTCACTAATTTCTCTCAAACACTCCATAATCGCAGAGTAGTGACTTTTCACTGATTTCACACATCTCCACTTGCATGCCCATCTCGTGTCACTGGGCTGAACTACTTCAGTTACTTTCCCGTTTCAGCCACCAGGGGGGGCAATGCTCCCCCTGCCCCCCCGCAAACTCCGCGCCTGACTTTTAGGTAATTTTCTCTTTGTTTGGACATTGAAAACAAATTAAATATAAATATATATCCACTTTTCTATGCTAGCCTGCCAAATGTGAACCTGAAGACAAAACTCGATATGTAAAAGCTGTCTGCTAAGATGTGCAAAGTGCAGTGCCTGTAACAATGTATCCCACAGTTCAATGCAGTTCTTGTACATTTACCAGTTACAGTCACTCCACCTTGTGTAGGAATGGGATCTGGTTTCTGTACCACCAGACATGATGCTGTCTCTATTCCCTTGAAGGTAGAGATTTGTCCATTACTCCCTGAAACAAAACTTGAACAATATCCACACCAAAAAGAACAAACTTCAGCTCGACTTATAAACTTTATTTTCAAGTCAAGTAAAGTCTGCTTTATTGTCAATTCTTCCTCATGTACAGCACATACTGTCACAAGTTTGTTCCGTTTTTTTCTTTATTTTGTCATGTTTCCTGTTCCTGTCCTCAGTTATATTAGTTCCAGGTGTTCTCCGTTTAGTTAATTTGGTTCCAGCTGTGTGTCATTAATTAGTTAATTTCTTCCCAGGTGTGTCCCATTGTGTCATGTGTTTAAATAGTGTTCCCTGTGTTGAGTTCTCTGTCTGCTGTTAAATGTCTTTTAGTTCCTGTGTATAATTAATTTCTATATCTGAAAAATTCTCCAGTTTCTCCTCACTCCTTCCCGAGTGTAACGGGACAGAACAGCAGACCTAAGTAAGCGGCACCCCCTCTCCTTGTTTATTTTCCATTTTTTTATTTTTATAGTGTTTTGGTTTCATTTTCCTGTGCGATCCTCCACATCCCCTAATGGAGGAATGAGCAATATTCATATCACTGGCTCAGGCAAGCCCAACCCAATTGTGTCCACGAGGGCGTTTGTGCTGCTTGCCCTAACCTGCTCCCTCAAGAGGGAAGCCCTAAGGATGCTGTTCTGGATTGGGATAACTTAATATCATCCTGCGGAGCTCCCAGACACCAACAACCTTGGCTGGAAGGAGGCAGTCATCCGGTGTCTGGACAGTCTTCGATCCCGATCAACCCAGTTCAACCCAGGAGGGGCTCCTGTTCCTGAGTATAGCCCACGGAGCCGAACTGCCTAGTCTGCCATGGTTTCCTGATCCACCCAGGAGGAACCCGTCTCCCCATCTCCGATGGTATTGTTACATCCGTATGTCCGGGAGGGAGGTGATCTGTCACATGTTTGTTCTGGATTTTCCTGTCCTCAGTTATATTAGTTCCAGGTGTTCCCCATTTAGTTAATTTGGTTCCAGCTGTGTGTCATTAATTAGTTCATTTGTTCCCAGGTGTGAGCATATTCAGGCTGATTTAAAGTGACAAAAAGCTCAGTGAGCAGTTCTTTATTTAAACTGATCGAAGAGGTAGATGAATGTGCAGCATTGGTCTGCTCACTACCTCAAAGTGACTGGTGCAGGTCAGAGGTTGTTGTTGGGAGGAGGAGTGGAAGGACCTGGGGATGAGAGGGCTGGTGAGGGAAGGGACTTCAGAGTTCAGTTCTTTTTGTTATCTGCAAACTTAATGAAGAGGTTGGAATTGTGTGACGGTGTCCAGTCATGCAGTCGTGTGTCAGCAGAGTGAAGAGGAGGGGGCTCAGCACACATCCTTGGGGGGCCCCAGTGTTCAGTGTGATGGTGCTGGATGTGTTACTGCTGACCCGAGTCCAACAGCCAGTTGCACAGTGAAGTGTTGAGCCCCAGCTGGACCAGTTTGTGAATGAGCTGTTGAGAGCTCATTCACATGCATTCTGACGTATGGGTCCCTTTTTTGTCCAGATGTGTAAGTGCTGAGTGGACGGCAGTGGTGAAGGCATCATCGGTCGAGCGGTTGGACTGATATGCAAACTGGAAGGAGTCCATGGAGTGAGTCAGGGAAGACTTGATGTGGTGAATGACCAACCATTCAATGCACTTCATGAGAGTTAAGTGCAACAGGACGGTAGTCATTGAAGCAGGATGGAGATGGCTTCTTCGGAACTGGAATGATGGTTGTAGTTTTGAAGCATATGGGAACAACAGCCTGACTCAGTGAGATGTTGAAAATGTCTGTGAAGACATCAGTGAGTTCTGCTGCACAGTCTTTCAGTACACGCCCAGGGATGTTGTCAGGACCCGGAGCTTTGCCTGCATTGAACCTGCTGAAGGATCTCCTCACGCTGTCTGAGGTCAGCGTCATCACCTGGTCGCCGGGAGGAGGTGTAGTCTTCTGTGCAGTGGTGCTGTTTTGTTGCTCAAAGCGAGCGAAGAAAGTGTTCAGCTCGTTCAGTAGAGAGATGTTGCTGTCACAGGTCCGTGGTGGGGGCTTGTAGTCCGTAATGGTCTGTATCCCCTGCCACAGGTTCCTAGTGTCTCTGCTGTCACTGAATTGATGAGCTATCCTCCTGGAGTGCTGTCTCTTAGCCTCTCTGATGCCATGGGACAGGTTGGCCCTGGCTGTTCTCAGGCCCACCACATCTCCAGCTCTGAAGGCAGCGTTCGTGTCTTCAGGAGTCTGCAGACCTCCCCTGTCATCCATGGCTTCTGTTTGGTCCGGACAGTGATGGTCTTTGTGACTGTTTTGTTTTGTGACTGTTACATCATCAATACACTGTATGCAGGCATTCGCATGACAGTGATGTCGTCTGAGGGTGGGGTCTTGTAAACTCCTCTCTGTGTGGTGTAAACAGTCCAGAGTGTTGTTACCTCGTGTTGGAAAGTCAGTGTGTTAAAAGATGAGAAAAGGTTCAGGGTGGGCTGTCTGCTGATTACTGGTGTGCTAGTACAGTTCATTTAGTACATCATTCCTGTTGCAGTTGTTGTTGTTCGGAGGAATGTAAACAGCAATGAGCAGTATGGCTGTGTATTCCCCCGATAGATAGAACGGCCGGCACTTAATAATCATAAACTCCATCAGGAGTGAGCAGTGTTTGCACGCAACAGCATCACAGCACCACCCATCATCGATGTAGACTCAAAGCCCCCCGCTATAAGATTTACCTCCTTCAACGAGAACTCTGTCGGCTCGATAGCATGTCAGCTGATCAAGCTGAATAGCGCAGTCTGGAATGCTGTTGCTGAGCCATGTTTCTGTTGGTGTTAGCCTAGCCCGGATACCTCCGTGCTTACCCCTCTTTGGCTCTTTCACGTCGCTTGTGGCGCCTCCGCTGTGGGCGATATGCAGTCGTGGGGGTCGGTGATGGTGTAGTCCTCCGGAGCAGACGAGATCCTGCAGCTCTTCCATGTTTAACTCTAAAAATGTGGTTCTGCTGACATCAAGCAGAAACTCATGACTGTATATGCGCTTAAAGACAAGTAGACGTGATGAAGACGTACAAAAACACTGCGACTCACAAGACAAAAAACACGAGAGAGAAGCCAATGTGTGTGGACGTGCCGCCATCTTAGTATAAACACATCACATTTTAAATGTAAGTGTGAGCATGGTGAATGGATATGAAAATTAATTACATCTTAATATACCTACCCTCAAATTATTCAAAATATTCTTCAAAAGAACCATACAGTTACAATAGCAATTGACTATTTCTTTTATCTTGATACTTTTCTTGATTTTTTTAATTTATTTTTTTATCTTCTTGAGTCATCATCCATAAACTGTTTGATTATCAACATTCCCATTTTCATTTTTGGCTGCACTATACCTTTAATAGATGTCGTAAATTGGGTACTTTTAAATTGGGTAGTCAAATAATCCTTGAAACCACACAATCATATGGTTAAACCAACAAATAGCAAGTGCACTGAAAAAATAAATAAATGATTAAATGATATGTGATGAACGATTATAAATGTCTAAAAATGAATAACACAAACTCGAAGACAATAAATGGTACACAGTATTAGATGCTGATCCTCAGATCCTTCACCCACAATGAGAGCATGAGCAGCAGTACAGAGATGGAATACACAGTAAACAATATTTATGAGTAGACGCCGATGGATACAGTATCTTTCCTCAGCCTTAAGACCTCCTCATGCCCTGTGTGAGATTGTCAGAAAGTGGAATTAGTCTTTCAGTCAATGCAGTCTGAGCAGAAAAGAGAATTGATTAGATCATCTGATGATTCTTCGGGTTTTTTGAGTCATTCCTTCATAACGTGACAGACCCATATGTTTTTTATTTATTTATTTATTTATTTTTTTTATTAATGCCAAGGTACCAAAGATAAAAGTACAGAGAATGTCAATATTACATACAAAGAGGTGACATTACATGCAAAGCACCATTTACAGACATATGTAAATAAATAATACTAAACGAAGGCTTTAACAAAATAAATTAAAAAGATTAAACAAAATAAATTTTAACAGCCTTAAGATTTTTGGAAGATTAAATAGATTAAAAAGATTTGGTTTGGCTCTTAATGTGCTCATGATCATGTGTTTGTGACTCGTGTGGAGCTGATATCTGTCCGTGTCTGCTCTCTCTGCAGCAGTATCTGAGGCCGGTGGAGGACGTGGCCTCGGCTCAGGAGGACTGTTATAAATTCGCTGTGTCTCAGTCCAGTACTGGGACGGTGATGGGTGCCGTCATCATGGAGGGCTTCTATGTGGTGTTTGACCGAGAACACAAACGCATCGGCTTCGCGGTCAGCACGTGTCACGGTGAGAGAAACTGTCTCTGAGAAACTTCCAGTGGCCTCAGATGGTATCAGGACAATTACACAATGAGATTATGTTTCTTCCTTTATTCCAAATGAATAGATTATGATTCACAAATAAATGTGAAGAGATTCAGAAAAACATATTCACAGATAAACAGAGTGAGATCCATAAAAACATGCTAGAGTTTCACTAAAATATATTAAATTGAAAAATAATCAAATGAGATTTGCAAATTAAAAAGCATATCCACAAACACCTTTTCAATGTCACAAACACAACTCTGCCTGGCATTTATCTGTGAATGGCTTTATGTGCATTTGTGGATTTTGAAACATTTCTAGCATCAAGACATGCTGACAAATCCACAAATAGGTGGACTCCGCCCACCGTCTGCCCAAGCCAATCAGATAACAGCCCTTCATCTCTGACCAATTGTAGGTCAGTTGTGATGTTCTTGAATCCTGTTTTACAATCAGGGTGTTCTCGCCTTGAAAGAACTTTGCTCATTCACCTGCATTGGCTGAGATGGGTTTAAGGTCCATAAAAACTAGTACAGTAAAACATGTTTACTGTACTAGTTTACATTTTGTGAGACAGTTGGATTGTGTATCAAGTCAAGCCACAGCATCCAGACATCCAGGATGTTTTATTAGACTGAGGAGAATGTTATGATATCATCATTGAGATTCGTGAATGAGATGTCACCCACCTTATGTATGTGTTAATTCTCCTGTGCTCCAGTCCACGATGAGTTCCGCACCGCCGCAGTGGAGGGGCCCTTCCATGGCCTGGACCTCGAGGACTGTGGCTACAATGTCCCTCAGACTGACGAGTCCACATTAATGACCATCGCCTACATTATGGCGGGCATCTGTGCCCTATTTATGCTGCCTCTGTGCCTCATGGTCTGTCAGTGGCGCTTTACACGCTGCCTTCATCCGCTGGGCGCTGGAGATTTCTCTGATGACATATCCCTCCTGAAGTGAGCCATATCTAAACGCAGAATGATTTCAGTGCTTGTAAAGCCGGCCGTACTCGAGGGTCTCAAAGAAGGGGAACTGATGATATTGATGAGATAATTCTAACTATATATGTTATAATAGTGCATATGCACACACACACACACACACACCCTAATGGGTGTCCAACCTTGGAGGATTTCGTACCCTCTAACCCTTTTTGAGTACATGTGATATGTGAATGATCCTTTATCTTACAGAATGAATTGTGGATTGCTGTCCTGGGACTGTTCAAGTGAAGTCCTGTAAACTATGTGAGTGGATGTGTCTGTGTTTGAAAGTTAGAGAGAGTTTGATCACTATATCAAGATGTCATATTCTATAATCATCAATATTGACTGATTTTCAAAATGAATATGGGCTATATAACAAAGTACTGCATGAGTAACTGTCCATGACACAGCAGTACACCAAAATACCATGAAGAGCTCATATTACTACATACTAAAACAACATGATCTTCTGACTGTATTAGTTGAAAGCTTACAGTTAATAGACCTATATGATTTGAATAATAAATATATGATTTGAAACAATAAAAACAATTATTTAAACATGAAGCCTATTTTTAGGTCCAAGAGTTGTTGTTTTTTCCCCCATTATTTTAATGGAAATTTTAGTAACATTTTCTTTAAAATGTTCATTACCTCAATGCAAATTAATGAAAAAAAAATTATTATTATTATTATTATATATTTAGTTTATTATTTAAACTTTTTTAATTTATGCAGCAATTTTTCTTTTTGCAAATAAAAAAAGTAATTTCAAATTATTATTTTTTTATTTATTGATTTATTATTTTATTTTGCAGTCAGATGTTACCTGGACACGTTTTCTAGAGATTTACTCTAGAACAGTCATATGTAAATTATGTAATAATAATTATAATAATTCATTACATTTATATAGCGCTTTTCCAGGCACTCAAAGCGCTTTACATTGTCAGGGGTATCTCCTCATACACCACCAGTGTGTAACAATTATTCATCAGCTTTTGTATCATTTCTCTGGACACATACTGTTTGTAAAATAATGACTTCATATTGCAAATATGATTGCACACACACACACACACACACACACACACACACACACACACACACACACACACACACACACACACACACAACCCAACATTAAATGCACCCTATACAATTGCTGCCTAACCTTTAGCATATAATAACTCACATTAGGAAAAGCACACACTCTCATACATCATCTTAACCAAACCTTCAGATTAAGCCAGAACAAAGCAGGTTCCTACCGCTAACTAATTTGATGTGTTAATGAAAATCTAAATTGGCAGTTCTTACATTTAATAAGGTGCATAATAGACCAATGTGTATATTTATTGGTGACTATGTGATTGTTTATTGTTTATTTGGATCCCCATTAGCTTCATAAAGTGGTTGCTAATCTTCCTGGGGTCCACAAAACTGTACAAAATAACTAAAATCATACCAATAATTAAGATAAGAACAAAAAATAAAATTACACTAATCACATTACAAAACTATACCCATACACCTCAGCAGTAGCAGCACATAACACATCCATCTACATATTTATAAGCATATCTTCACATGTTCTTCAAAAGACAAATTTGCATTTACTCTTTTGTATATTTATGGGAACCATTTTCCAAGCAACAGAGTCTTTTTCATCAAATTTGTTGATGGAAATGGTAAAGAGAGTTTAGCCTTACTTGACATGCTTCATAACCATGCCAAAAACCCACATTTACAAGCTTTTCAAATAAAAAAAAAAGCATGGTGTGTGATACTTGATTACTTTATGAAAATATACCAGTAGTCGTCAATGTAATTTGTCTTTCACTAACAGCCATGAAACATTTCTATGCATATCAGGATAATGAAGCACTGGCCTGGCCTATTTCTCAGATGCACTTGACCATATCATTGGGCAGTACTCAGGATGCAATGAAACTAATGACTGCACAACATATTTTAAAATGAAAGATGGAATAAATGCAGAACATTTCCTAGCCACAGCTATACCTTTTCCCTTAATGCTTACTATATGATCAGACCAGGAGAGTTTTGTGTATTGTACCAGTTTAACGCCTCTGGTCCTAACCCCCCCCCCCCCCCCCTCCTCATTCTTTTTCTGACTGGGACTCAAACCCAGATCGCAGGTCCACTAACAAGGAGGCTAAAGACTGCAGCCTCTAGCATCAGTCACTAGTGCACCTCTTGAGATCAGAGGAGTGAGGTTTGAGCACCTACGAGCTTTCCTGTGTTACACCAGGACAGGACAGGACAGGACGGTGTATTGTAAAGTTTCACACTCAACAACTTAAAACTTGTTACTTGTTCCACTGGCATCCCATCAACAGCCTAAGTAATATTATTATTATTATGACTAAAAATGATACATTTCGTTTTTTCTATATTTGAAATGAATCTATTAATTCAAAACCACCCAGTAATTGTTCACTTAATGTTTTCTGAAGCTCAGCTTATGTATGTGCTGCAGAAAACACTGCAGATCCATCTGCATACATAATCAATTAGCATTATCAACAACATTTGGTAAATCATTTATGAAAATAGAAAACAATAATTGTCCTAAACAACTACCCTGTGGAACACCACAATAGGTACTTTTAGCATCTGAAAAAGATCTGTCATAAAACACTCTCTGTTTTCTAAAGATATCTTCCTATCCAGTCCAGGGTTGTAAAGCTGTCTGTAAAATTCTTCCTGCCGTTCCATTAATTGTGAAAGTGTACTCATTGTGACCACTGAATCATCATCAGGAGGTGCAGTTATAGTTTGTTAGGGAGGCATGATGTCTTACCGTGATCTAAACGTTCAAGCTCAAGTGGCGAGTATGTTGAAGGCCCAGGTCTACAGGGCCTAGCCTGGTTGAAAATTGAAAGTTGAAAGGGAAACCAACTCTTCAAGAAGCTCAAAAATGTCAACAATTAATATCAATGAAAAAGGACTTACTTCATTTATTCTTATTTATTATTAAAATCAACTGTGGATGGTAGATCTTGTTTAGTTCCCAAACTCTGGAACGGTTTAATAGCTTCATAGTGTTGTTTGGGAGGCAGACACAATCTTTAATCATGTTATTTTAAGAACATCAATGTTTAATGTTATCTACATTCAAATCTGGTAAAGCTACAATTATCTGATCTCTAGTCTCAGAATGAATTTGCTTTGAACTCAGAAATGAGTATCTCTGTCCTCAATGGGGAAACAAAATTTGTGCTAGGTGTTATCAATGAAATCATTTGGAGAATGCAGTGATTATTTATTTATTGTTCATTTAGCCAAAAAATAAATAAACAATTGATGGTCGATTGTCGTGTTTTTGCACTGTTTTAATTTCTAGTACATTCAAGTATTAAATCAAATTAAAGTTGTTCAAATAAAGTAATATTTCCTGCCCATAGTTTATTAATCAGAAAGAAAATGGTTTTATCAAGCTTTCTAGGTGTGAGTTCAATGATTGTATAGCATAATATTGTATACAAGATTGGAGATTAACATGCCACAACAATAACAACTGTCACTGGGCTGGTTCTCAAAAAAGCAAGTACAGGAATGGCAGCACGACAGGAGGGATGAAGACTCTCTTTACAGGCCATGTCTACTTGAAAACTTGTCCAATGATGCACAAAACCTATATTATTCTGTGGGCACTACTTTGTCATCCAGTAATAGCGATCCAAACCATCATTTTGGTTGAGACTGACATATCAATGATTAATCAGTATGTTGGATCAGCATTAAATTTTTGATGAGAGTCGACAGCACATATGGGTAAAGACAGTGACGCTGAACTAACAGTGATTTGTAGTTGATGACCACATAACCATGGCAAGCACTAAGTACCAACTCTACCATTTCCATGGGAGTTGTGCCTGAGACATTAGATGGCTGTCCGTGACATTATCCCTTACGGCCAAAGGCTTAGGCTACATCCAAACTTACCTGTTATGGCCAGACTCCTGGATCCGGGGGAAGAGCTCAAGGCTTGGAATCAAGAATAGATTCCTTTAAAGGGATATGACCAAGAGCCTAGCATCATAGTAAGGCCAAATGGTCAAATTATGACTGCATTCTGGGTAATATTTATCATTTTTGAGAAAGTAGCCTGCTGCTATATATCAATGATATCATTCAGCTGTCGCATTCCTGGTGACAAGCCACTCTTGAACAACAGACAGCGTCAGAAGCGTCTCGCTTCAGAAAGGACTGGACTGCTGCTGAGTGTTCTAAAGTTATGTTCTCTGATGAAAGTAAAGTTTGCATTTCTTTTGGATATAAGGGTCCCAGAGTCTGGAAGAAGAGAGGAGAGGCACACAATCCACGTTGCTTGAGGTCCAGTGTAAAGTTTGCAGTCAGTGATGGTTTGGGGTCCATGTCATCTGCTGGTGTTGGTCCACTGTCTTTTCTGAGGTCAAAGGTCAACGCAGCCGTATACCAGGAAGTTTTAGAGCACTTCATGCTTCCTGCTGCTGACCAACTTTATGGAGATGCAGATTTAATTTTCCAACAGGATTGGCACCTGCACACACTGCCAAAGATACCAGTACCTAGTTTAAGGACCATGGTAACCCTGTTCTTAATTGGCCAGCAAACTCACCTGACCATAACCCCATAGAAAATCTGTGTGGTATTGTGAAGAGGAAGATGTGATATGCCAGACCGAACAATGCAGAAGAGCTGAAGGCCACTATCAGAGCAACCTGTGCTCTCATAACACCTGAGCAGTGCCACAGACTGATCGACTCCATGCCACGCCGCATTGCTGCAGTCATTCAGGGGAAAGGAGCCACAACTAAGTGTTGAGTGCTGTACATGCTCATACTTTTCATGTTCATACTTTTCAGTTGGCCAAGATTTCTAAAAATCCTGTCTTTGAATTGGTCTAAAGTAATATTCTAATTTTCCGAGATACTGAATTTGCGATTTTCCTTAGTTGTCAGTTATAATCATCAAAATTGAAAAAATAAACATGAAATATATTAGTCTGTGTGTAATTAATGAATATAATATGCACGTTTCAATTTTTTAATGGAATTAGTGAAATAAATCCACTTTTTTATAATGATATTATAATTATATGACCAGCACCTGTATACACTGCTCAACGCAAGTCTTGAAGGGTACCTTTTTTCGCTCCAAGCTTGATGTTTTTCCATGCACCTTGACTAACTACAGACTGCCATCTATTCCCAGACTACTGCTGTCATCTAATGTGATAACCTCTGACTCACGCAGCTTGATTTCCACAATATTATACATTTGAATATATGGTATTGAAGGCTGATTCTCTTATAATTATCTTGCGCTATCAATCAACTCTTAACCCTTGCCTGTTCATTGTCTTTTCCTGTTCTTCTGACTTCAATATTCTTGTTGATGCGGTCTGCTCTAACACAAATCAATTAGCAACTATTTTTAATTGTTTTGATTTGACTTAACATGGTCATTTTCCCACTCATACACATGGTTATATCCTTGATCTGTACCTCAAGGGTTGAAATCTCTCATCTTTTCTTCTGATATTGGTAGTTCTTATCAAAATCTGCTTGATTTTAATCGAAGCTCACGATTGCATAGAAAATGTCCTATGACTGTTATATCCTGTCACAATCTCAAAGCTGTTGATACTGGATCATTTTGTGACTCTATTGTCTCTTTGAATCTCCCTGTTGTCTTTGATCTCTTCTAACCCTTTGATATTCCACCCACTCCTCTCCTTGCGTTACAACCCTTTTTTGTCTGTTAACAATCTAGGGATTGAGAAGGGGAACATTAATCCAGTTCGGGCACCTGTCAACAATATCACTGAATGAAATGAGAAAAAACGAGAGACACGAGAGATTCACATAAAGTTAATTTAATAAAGTGTATGATAACTATTTTTATATAGAGATAAAGAAAAGCTATTTACACAAAAGATAATTTTTAGGAACAGAGGGGAAACCTGGATTGTAACAATCAAAAATGAAACTAACTAAACCATTTCCATCTACTCCTAAACTAAAAAAAAGAAAATATCGAAGAAAAAGTCTTCAAAGTCCACGACGTCGTAACTAAACTACTCTAACCAACCAAACCAAAAATAAAGGGGTGGCATAAATCCCTAAACTAGTGTGCATAGACAAAATTCCATCTAAATGTGTAAAGGTCACGTGACATGCTTACCTAAACCCCTCTCCTCCTTCCAGCACTTTCAAAGCTCACACATAAGGAGTTCTTAGGGCAGTCAAAACAGGCAATATTCACATGACAAACTCTTAACTAAACGAAGTCAAAAAGCAAAACAGGACACATCAAAATGTCAGGACAAACAAAAAGTCTCTCCCCCACACTGACAGTAGCATCTCCCTTAAAAGTAGCGCTTCCCCAGGTGTCAAGCATCGGGATGAGGATCACGCCCTCACAGGGCACAGCCAATCAACTCATTACAGATGATTGACAGGCAAAACAGCAAATCAGCAACAACCTTTTAGAGTGACAGTAAGGCCGGGCATACACTGCGATTTTCATCCGATTTTGAGCCGAATTCTGACTCCTGCGATCCTTTTTCAGGATTTTCAGCATTTTCGTGCGTCGTTTGTCGTGCAGTGTACAAGGGGAAACGAGAGACGATTAACCTCTCCCGACTGGCAATCGGTTGGGCGGATGGATTTCTGACATGTCAGAAATTTTGGTCGCCTCTTGTGAGGCATCGCACTATTGAAGCAGGGCTACGAACTGATTTTCCGCGTTTCCCTCACTGTGCATGTACGAAACCATAAACGAAACCATGGTGACATCGCGTGTAGTGTGGACTGAAGTGATGGAGGGAAAACTTGTGGAGTTATGGCAAAGAAAAAGAAAAGAAGGAAGAAAACAACTGCTTACCTCCAGTTCGCGTTGCAAAATGGATAAACTATATTGGCCACGTCTTCCGAGCCACCTGCGTGTCCAGATAGACTGACGCCTTTTTTTTGTGGAGTTTTCAGCACACAGAATTGCGCATATCACCAAAGCAGTGCGTTTAACCCGGGAAAACATGTTTATTCTGAAACAGCCACATATATCCGGGTTCTGAGGGATCCTAGTGTTGATTCCCCACATATAGTGTGAGCAGTCAAATCGCAACTCAACGATCGGACCGTACAGTGGGTGCATAAAAATTGTGAGCTTTGGCTTTACGTCGCATGCGATCTACTCGTACAGTGTGAGTTGGTACCTTGCCAAAATCACACAGAAATCACACAGTGTATGCCCGGCTTAAGAGAGAGGCAAAAGACACTCCGAAAAGAGAAACAAAACACACACAGAAACAATAAACGTCCCTAAGGATGTAACACCCCCACATTTAAGATCAAACTCATCGTTTGATATAAAAAATAAAAAAAAACTCTAGAAAAAGCATCAGTAAGGATGTTCTCAGAACCTTTCTTGTGATAAATTTCCAATCATTCTTTTGGCCAGATGGCCTACATTAGGATTAGGACATGTCTGATGTGAGTTTGTTGTCTGAGCTGCTATAAGAAGCTGATAGCAGTGTTATAATCAGGTTAAAACATAAGCAGGTTTAACTCTGGGCTGGGTGAATGATGATGATGATAACTAGGCAAATAAAATCAAAAACAAAATAAAATGAACAACAATAAATACATCTGTATCAGTAATCTTGATTTAAAACAGTTACCAAAGACACCATACAGTCAGTCATTTAAATACTGCCACCTGCTGGTAGAAAGGGGGAACAGTTATCCATTACGTGGAAACCACATTAAATATAAATGTAATTATATAATATAGCGCTAACAGTAACAACTCTGCACTTAGTTCTTAGGTTAACCTATATTACCAACTGTATTGAGCCAAACAATGCGCTCATTAAACATGACTGGTGATGTCTGGATAGGCACGATATTAAATAGCTGTAATAAAGTACTGTTGCTAACATATTTTTTCTGGTCCAGGTTTATATAAGGCTATTTATTAATTGATTTTTCTTCTTCTAACGTTACTCTGGTATAACGTTAGCGCTGCATATTATAACCGTTCTAAAAGCTTGGCTTTTATTTTGATAGGCCACATTTACTATTACTTCCGGGTCACGTGGCCAACCTGTCTGTATTTCAATGTAGATCTTCAAACGAAAAATGGAAAAAGGAATTTAAAAAAAACAAAATCGGACCGTTATTTGATTTTGGTTTTGTCATTTTTCGTTTTTGGATTCAGAACCAAAAACGGGAGAATGGCTCTTTTTTTACCGTTTCTTTGTTTTTGGTTTGAAACGACAAACGAAAAACAGGTGGTTTCTCGTTATTTTGTTTTGTGTTTCAAACGGAAAAACAAACTATCAAAACGTACACAGACCATTGCAGCCCTATATACCACTATATCACATTTAGCTGACTTGACATGCACATTCAGATACAGACAATATCAATCGTTCTAATCTCTCTGCCATTTTTGTTCTACTCGCTTCCGAAGCTTTCCGATGCTTTTCAGCAGTGTAGTACGACATCCACTGGGGGAGTATTGCGTATTACGGAGCTGATTTCAACTGCCAGTATGAAGGCGGCGTTATGGTGCGTTCACACCAGACGCAAATAGAGCGTCTGGCGCGAGTGATTTCAATGTTAAGTCAATGCAAAGACGAATAGACAACCTCCGAAAATCGCCGAAACACATTTTTAAATAAACCGCATATTTGAGTTTAAACCAACTACATTCTCGCATTAAATACTTTTAAAACTACGATAACAGTAATATTTAGAAAATTATCAGAATAAAAATGGTGGTTGAAAATGCTGCGCGAACTCAGCTGACAGAAGCCCCCCATGACGCAAATTCGCATCTGTTGTGAAGTTAATTTCACGCGCGAATTAAGCGAATGAACTCAAAATGTTCAAGCTTCCAACTACGCGATTTATTCGCGCAATTCGCGTCTGGTTTGAACACAGTATTAAATATTCAGTAACATGTTAGCATGTGTTGATGTGTGGTGGCTCATAAGATTTGAGCTGCTTGAGGCAGACGTGAATAAAGTCTTTTTTCCTGGGCATAGCGTGCATGTTACAGAAACATTCTTGCCGGTACTTCCAGATCGAGAACGGCATTATCGCTGACGCCATCTTTAGTGATTGTCGGAGCGTGCAGTGAGACAGCGTGAGCAGGGCACCGCACACCCAGCCAATCATCATCGGATTTGCAACGGTGTCCGGCAGCTGATGTGTAGCCACTAGCCAAAGCATGACACCTTGCACTTTATTCAACCAAATTGTAGTAACGCAACACTTTACATTGTCAGTAAAGATAACGGCGTTGCAACGATGGGAAAAGTAATTAATTAGATTACTTCGTTACTGAAAATTAAACTGTTAGTAACGACCGTTATACTTAAACGCCGTTACTCCCAACACTGCACAGCAAAAAAATCTGAGTGAAATTAACTCTGCTGGGAGTACATGTGAGACCACACTCAAGAGTGTGAAAGTGTTAAAATAGGAGTGTTAAATTAACACTGAAGCTGAGTTAAAGTTAATGAGATAATTAAGTGATTAATTGAGTGATGATTGACCATTATTGACGAGACCTGATGTTAACATGCAGAATCAACAAAGATGAAAATCACTATTTTAATGGTGTCACCATTATAGTGGTCAGTGTTTGCTTTAGTTGGGCTCTTGAGCCTTACATTTTTAAAGTCAGATTTGGTTTGGCTGTTACAACTGAATTGTAACAAATAGACAAGAAAAAAAATCAAAACATGGGCATTTGACCTGAATCACCAAACTCCATTAACCCTCTCAGGCTCAAATTAAGTTTGAGTAACTTAGTAAATTTAGTAACCTTTAGTAAAGTTTTTAGTACTATGATCTGTATGTATCTGGAGTAATAAGGTTTTTAATTTTTAACTGTTGCAAATCAGCAATGCCTGCCTTGAGAGGGTTAAAGCCTAAACAGATTTGATTGACCTCATTGTTTATAACAACCCGGTTATTGTACAGTACTCACTAATTTAAATGATTTCTTGAAAGTTGTTCTGATCATAAGAAAAGCTTGCTTTAGGCACACACATACATCAAAAATTAGTGTAGGAATCTCAACAACGGTGACAAACAGCATATTCAGAAAAATAGAACAACTCTAAACATTAGAAAACAAACTACTAAAAGAAACATAAAAAAACAAAAATAGAATAGTAAGAATAAAGGAAATTACTGAAACAATTCAGCTAATAATTTATTCATGCCGCACTGCATCATGGGAGCCATGGATGAATTTTGATAGATGGCACCCAGAATGCACTGCAACATGCTTTTTGGATTTTCACCATTGTTGAGATTGACAGGTTGATTCTTGATGTTTGCATGTATAACTGAAAGACTCTTTTGAAAGATTTTTGAACAAGCAATTTTTAAGAAATTCCTCAGATTGTATTTAAAATGCTGAAAATACTTTGTTGAACAATCATAGGGCTGCAATAATCAACGATCTAACTTTAACTCAGTAATTCAAGAATAACAATAGTCTTTGCTTGTCCATCAGTTTTAAAACTCCGTTATAACAGCCAATTAAAATCTGACTTTAACACTTTAGGGGTCAAGAGCCCAACTAAAGCAAACACTGACCACTATAATGGTGATACCATTAAAATAGTGATTTTCGTCTTTGTTGATTCTGCATGTTAACATCAGGTCTCGTCAATAATGGTCAATCATCACTCAATTAATCACTTAATTATCTCATTAACTTTAACTCAGCTTCAGTGTTAATTTAACACTCCTATTTTAACACTTTCACACTCTTGAGTGTGGTCTCACATGTACTCCCAGCAGAGTTAATTTTGCTGTGTGCTTGTGATGAAAACCTTCTAGAAAATATTGAAAGATGAACTGTCTCCCTAATTGATGGAAATTTAGATCTACTACAATTTGACTGTCAAGCTCGGAAAAGTGTGGATAACTCTAAGATTTTTTATCTTTGATTATACAAGCAGCTTGAAAGACCTAAATCACACGCAAGACTTTTATTCGCTGATTTTTCTTCAGCTTTTAATAAGATGCAGCCTCATATTCTAATTGAGCAACTGGCTTCTTATTTTAATTTACCTGATCAGATTTTATTGTTGCTCTTAAATTTTTTAACAGACTACAGAAGGTATTTGTGAATGTCCAGTATCCTCACTTCAAACACAGGGTCTCCACAGGGCTGTGTCCTTTCTCCCTTGCTTTTTATTATGTACACTGATAACTGCAGGACTTCCCAGTTGGGTAGCTACTTTGTGAAATTATCTAATGACACCGCCATACTGTCACTTCTTCAGGGGACTGATCGGCCCATGGAAGTGACTTATCACAATTTGTGAATTGGTGTGATGAATTGCCATACGGGGATAAAGTTGTTTGAATCTTGAAATATTGCTACAAGTGTGATTGCATCATATAATAATTGCTGTTAATAGTGGTCATTGTCTGTTTGATTACATCTTTAATTGATTTTTGTGTACTTTCTGCCATTTGCACATAAACTGACAGTCACCACTGATAAGCCACTACCTAATATTGTAGAAACTTAGTTTTCTGTAAAGTTGCTGTGCAACGATTTGTATCGTGAAAAGCAATATACAAATAAACTTTAATTTATAACAACACATCACACAGAAAAAATAAATAAATAATCAATTGTGCAGGTAGTACAGTTATTTTAATACAAAGCATATCAAAATCACAATAATGACATTGATGTTATCTAGACAACATTAGACATATACACCTAAAGCTAAACACTTGTGCAACGTACACCGAGTCATTTTAAGGCAAAATACTGGCTTTCAAAGGCTTTTTGAAGTGTGCTTGTACTTCTGTCAATAGAGAATGCAAAAGTTTGCTTTAAAAGAATAGCTTTAGTACACTGCACACCTGGATGAATTATAAAGCTCTTCTCCATCATTTGATAATCACTGGCTGATTTACTGACAGGCTAAAATCATTTGTAATATTACATATAGAAGATGCAGGTTTTGACAATGAAACATCACATGGAGAAGTGGTGTAGTTGAATTTGTCCTGTTCTACTGAGGTCAACTGAGACACTTCAAATCCACATATTTAAACACACAGTGTTCCTCATCATGAAAGACAGTGATAGAAAATGTGAGCATGAAAATATACACACAAGGTGACTGACATTAGGGGGCAGTTGTGTTAATTTTGGTCAATCTTAGCCAAAATCTTCAATCAGTCAATCTTTGGGGGAAATACTCTCCAAACATTGGTTATATGTAAATAATTTTGTTTCAGAACATCTATTTCTGTTTTTGTAGTTATTCTGATGAAAATCTTATTGTAAATGTACATCATTAGATTGTCTACAAATCCACATCAGATTAACAAAATGCATAAACCAAGAAATACAAACAATACAATGACAAAAATTATTAGTGCAAAATATGAAATTTACAAAAAAGAAAGAAAAGAAAGAAAAGATAGAAGAAACTATTCTGTGCTACAGTATGGGGCAGGGCCTCTGATGAGCAAAGACCTGTTAAATGTGTAGCCTTACAGAGCTTAGTCTAGTCTACTGCCCTTTCTAATCCTCTAAACCTTAAAAGAAACCACAAAATTGGTCTCAAATCAATGTAAAAACAGTTCACATTCACCTGGAGGACAGCTAGAGTGTGTCTGTAGGTCAAACACGATCACGGAGGATTTGGTTTGACATGTTAGACCTAACACAGATTACTCTCGTCATCCTCCATGTGTTTCTTTGGATAAAGATGTTGGTGAGGAGTCTTGAGATAGAAGAATGTCTCGGAGAACAGAAACAGATTCAAACTTTGACCAGTTCTATCCCATTCTGGAGACTGGCAGCGTCAAGCTGGTTCACGTAATCTGACCTTTGTGTCATTGGCCATTGTAAATCCAAGCATCTCCTGAGTTGATGATGAATATATTGTGCAATTAATATCAGCAGAAAGCTAACTTCACTTTGATTGTAAAGCTTACAGAAAAGAGGCTTTAACTGGTTAGATTCAAGATTTAAGACTAGGGTGTTCTTGGTGCTGCTAGGGTTAAAAAAAAGCCCACTCTTATGTGTCTTACTTTTTTATAAACTAAATGTCTTTAAAAAGTAACACATCTCCTAAACAAGCTGTACAATTTAAGGGATCATTCATGTGTAAAAAACATTAAAGTGTAAAACACAGAGGTATTTAGATCACTAACCCTAATGACGGGAACACACTGCACCATTTTCAAAGTCACCGAATTCCTGTTGAATCTAGCACCGTCTAGTTGCTGTTGTGTGCACATGACACGAGAGACGTTCACTCATTATACAACCTTTCCCGTGACAACTGATCTACAAACTACATTTCACGACTCAACCATTGCGAGAAGTGTTACAGGAAATAATGAGACAGGAGTTCTCATTTTCTGTTAGAAACTGTAGCCCACAAGAAGCTTGTGATACAAGTTGTCTGTCTGCTGGTTTGCAGTGAAGAGACGATGGTGGCTTGCAGAAGCCATGTGTGTTCTGTCGCAGGTCTATGACTCCTCCCCCTGTACTTCCCGCTGCCCTGTATCTTGCTCTCTCATTGGCTGTAGGTCTATGACTCCTCCCCCTGAACTTCCCACTGCCCTGTGTCTTGCTCTCTCATTGGCTGTAGGTCTATGACTCCTCCCCCTGTACTTCCCGCTGCCCTGTATCTTGCTCTCTCATTGGCTGTAGGTCTATGACTCCTCCCCCTGAACTTCCCGCTGCCCTGTATCTTGCTCTCTCATTGGCTGTAGGTCATCGCCGATGTCATTTCCAGTCGAAACACATTTCACACTGCAGGACACAGAACATGATGCAGTTTCGGGCATTTGTCATTGATTTCCACAAAAAAAACAGTGCTAAAATTGTTGAGTAAGTATGACGGCCTGCACAGGTATGAGCAACAGTAAACACACATCACTCAATACACCAATGATCTGCTATATGGGTTGATGCTGCGCACATCACTTGTCAAAGTGGACAGAAACTTATCAATTTGTTTCTGGTTATGATAACATGTAAGACAAAATCTATGATTCATTTGATTTTTAGGACTTTGGAATGAAGAGGAAACACGTTTGTCTGAAGAGCGTAAAAAAGACATAATTCGCTTTAAACACTCAATGTCTGGTGGAGTGTGTGGCATGTCTGTGCAAAATGATAGCTCAGCTCTCCACCAGAGGCAGTCTAGGTCATCCCTGCCACGGCCCTTTCTTCTTTGGATCTCTGTCCTCCGGGGACGGCCCTTCAGAGGGCACTGGGGTGGAGCAGGACGGGGGCGTGGGAGCAGGCCCCATCAGGGTCACACTCTCCATGGAGTCGGCGTTGAGGAGGCGCTGGTTCTCATGCTGAGGGCAGATCACGTAGCGGTTGGGATGATGGACCTCTACGGTGGCCACTGAGCCCGAACCCTTCAGGGCCCCGAGAGCACACGGGACCCCCATTATAGGGTCCCAGCCCCCCACGGCCCCCAGCTCTCCAGAAGTCTCCTCCATATTGACATAGAGGATCTCATCTGGGTCTTGGCTCGGAAGATCTTCCAGGACCTTCTGGAGCTCGCAGCACAAGATGTCGAAGCTCGGCCTGTCCTTGGGGCTCAAGAGCCAGCAGGAAAACATCAGGGAATAGCTGTGAAAACACACAGATGGCAAGAATGTCAAGAACTGCCTGTCTCATGATTGGTTGTGATGTTTATCAAAAAATAAATAATAATAACATCTTGACCATGAAAAAAATTTACAAGCAATATTATTTATTAAATTTAACACATTTTAATTCAGTAGAAATAATCATTTAAAATGAGTAGAATAACATGAAAAAATTAAGTAAAATTTACACAAAAATTGATTTCATTGGACAAAAAAACACTATGCTAAAGAATACTATGTTATGCATGCCAGGCCAGTAGTTGGCGATCATGAAACATTATATGCATGCACATGACATCAGCCTTTTTACAAATTCACATTTTTGTTTCTTACATAAATATGATACAGGCATCATCTTCAAAAGGCTGTGTCTTAAGGCCCCCAAAATAGAGTTATTGAAGACACCTAAAGTTCACAAACAGAATCAAAGGGTAAATTATTGGTTACCATTATAGTGATCAGTGTTTGCTTTAGTTGTGCTCTTGACCCTTGATGTTTTAATATTATATTGCTGTTGTAGCTCAGTTGTAACAGCTAGACAAGCTAATAAAAAAAGATGATCAGGTGGTGTTGGTTATGCTATTACATAATCTTTGTTTTACCTGAATATCTGAACTCATTCAGAGTCTGATCTCTGCTTTTTGATGGTCACTATAGTTGAGGTTCTCAGGCTGATTCTTGATGTCTGTGTGCCTTAATGAAAACACTTTTCTTCTTTAACAAGGTTTTGATCAGAGGTACTTCTAAGAATTTCTCTGGTAATGCTGAAAACACCTAAAATTATATTGTACAACCACAGGACACCTGTCATTGATAAGACACACTGAACTCAGAAACCCAGATCAAATGATGACGCAAAAACAAATAACACCATCTGATCTCATTTCCTTCTTGGCTAGGTAGCTACTGTATCACAACTAGCAACCCAATAATATCTGTTTAAAATCTTAAGTGTCAAGAGTCCAACTAAAGCAAACACTGACTACTACAATGGTAAGCAAACTATTTATTTTTTTTCCTTCAGTGATTCTGTTCGTGAACTTTAGGTGTCTTCAATAACTCTGTTTTGGGAGCCTTACAACCTTTTGAACATGATGCCTGCATCATATCTATGTAAGAAACAAAAATGTGAATTTGTAAAAAGCTTGATGTCATGTGATGTATATAATGTTTTTCATGATCGCCAACTACTGGCCTGGCATGCATAACATACAGTACTATTCTTTAGCATAGTGTTTTTTTGTTTGTTTGCTTTTTATCCAATGAAATCAATATTTTTGTGTAAATTTTACTTAATTTTTTCATGTTATTCTACTCATTTTGAATGGTGAATTCTACTTAATTAAAATGTGTTAAATTTTATTAATAATATGGGTTGTAAACCTTTGACACAATTTAATTGAGTAAATATAGAGAATCACTTTTTACAGTGAAGAAGAAGAAAAGAAAAGATTTTCACTGGTAAAACCACTGGTAAAAGTGTCTGTAAAACCAGTTTGGAAGTTAAGCTCAGAAAACAGCATTTGTGACATAATGTTTATCATTACCATTTTGTTTTTTATTTTATTTTTGATCATGAAAAATCTGCTTTACAGTGAGGCATTTATTTAAGGGGATGGAGCCAGGTCTCATAAAAATAATCACTATCTGAATAGTAAAATAGTATCTGAATAGCCACAAGATGTAAATAAATAACATAAGCTTTCTGCTTCATATTCTATTTTTATATCTCTATTATCAGATTAATAAATAAATGATCAAATAACAAATATTGTCAAGTAAATAACAAAAGCCTCAGTGACAGAGCAAAAACCATCAGAAGTCAATGACATACAGTCAAGGAGTGTTGATTCTAGCACTGCATTGGTTTCTTCTAAACACATTCAAAACCCAGCAGTGAAACTTCCTTTAAAGCAAAGCTTAGGCTGAGGATGAACGTAGAGTTGGTTTCTGAAAGGCATACTCACATGCTGTCCAGGCAGTCTGGAGGCTGTTTCAGACGGTTGCCCTGTCTCAGATAATCATAGATTTCACTGTTTTCCACTCCAGGGTACGGTGTCTGACCTCGAGTGGCGATCTCCCACATTGTCACTCCAAATGACCACTGCAGGACAGACAGATACACCTTCAGAAACCAGACGCTCAGAAAGAGAGCAGTAAATGATACTCACTACTGTAAAACAATAGATTTTGTTTCAGAGGTGTAACAAGTTATTACATTTTGATTAGGGTTGGGACAACGCATCGAGGTCATCGATGACATCGACACAAAAAATACGTCAACGCAAAATATGCGCATCGATTCGTCGACCTGTTTTTATTTCTCTAAAAAACGTTTGCAAAACGTTTACCTTATGTGCGCTGAATATAGGCGATGGCCGGATCAACATTCTGTCCAACGTTATATAACCAATCCAGGGGTTTTTCTGCATTGATCTTTTTTTTTTGGCGGCTGTCAAAGCGTTATTTGATCGGTGAGTGACAGTGACAGTGACAGGGCGCGTACGAGAGAGAGCCCCGGCTGCGCGCGCACTCACAGTCTTCAAACTACACGAGCGCTTCTTGCTCTCTCTCTCTTGTGCATATTAATCAAAATCATTAAACACGATAGAAAAAGGGCGAAACACCAAAGTTTCACGCGCAGTTTCACTCACAGTCTTCAAACAACACGAGCGCTTCTTGCTCTCTCTCCCTCGTGCATATTAACCAAAATCATTAAACACGATAGAAAAAGGGCAGAACGCCAAAGTTTCATGTGGAGCATTCTGAGATTTTTTTTTCTCCATGACAGGCTGCTGGCTCCCACTGTTAATTTTTATTTTATTTTTTTTGTAAAAGCACTCTCTGTATTAGCTTAAAGCCCTCAAGTTTACATTTACATACTGTATTCTTTCAATTGCTCTAAACAAGTATTTTGGGTGACCTTTTTTATTGAATGCTAGAAATCAAGTTGTTATTATTTTCATCTGAAAGAAGAACTTTTTTCAGTAAGCTAGGCCCTATGTGTTCAGTAAGCTTGTTTCAGTAAGCTATGTGTTTTCAAGGCTTCAAGGTTTTATTGAATGCTATCTCTATACAAGTGCAAAGTAATGCATTCTTAGTCAGTCTTTTATTTTGTAATTTTAAGAGCAATAAACATATATTGCAATGTTAAGGAATTCATGTTTTTTTCATTCAGATATGTAAATCAATATGTATAAATTGTTAGTAGTCAATTAATGGGGAGATAATCATAATCGAATCGTCGGTCAGGGAAAAAATTAATCGTTAGATTAATCGATGCATCGAAAAAATAATCGCTAGATTAATAGTTTAAAAAATAATCGTTTATCCCAGCCCTAATTTTGATAGCTTTGGGATAATGTGCACCGATGCATCATTCTCAATAAGACTAGACACATGTAGTTGAATGTCCATTATGAATCTAGTTTTTAATGTTCTAGTGTGAATAGGGATCAGAAACACATTCGCTCCGAATCGGTTCTTTCTCATTATCATTCCTTCATTCTGTTTGTCAAATGGAGGATGAATTACCACGTCACTCTTAATGGTGTACACTCTGTCCGCCAGACTCTCGATGGCGATCCACTTGACAGGCATCTTAGAGATGCGTCCTTGTCTGTAGTAGTCTCCATTATAGATCTTCTTAGACAAGCCAAAGTCAGCCACACACACGTTCATGTTCTCGTTTAACCTGGTAAGCAGAGATCAAATAAAACACTGGGATCAATATAGGACGAAGATCTCTGCAGTGTACAGCGCACATGAGCTGTGTCTGAGCTTGTGTGTTTGTTTCCCATCAACACTCACATGCAGTTTCGAGCGGCCAGGTCTCTGTGGATGAAGTTTTTTCCACTCAGGTACTCCATTCCTCTGGCGATATCCATCATGAACTTCACCAGCATCTGAGACGGCAGATACTACACAAAGAGAAACAGATAATCCAAATGTTTAAAACATCAATGCTTCATAATTCATCAATGTATAATGATTTTCTTCTTGTTCTTGTGTTCTTGTTCTGACAGATAGGTGGAGCCAGAGACTTTCACAGCTTCTGCTCTGACCACACACACACAATAACACAAATCATAGACCAGTGGGCTTTAGAAACACTTCTGCAGTACATCATGTTCCTGACGTCTGTGCTTTATAGAGGAACTTCACTTATGATTACAGAGGAGTTTCACAACTCTGACCACGAGGATGTGCATCTAGCCACAAAACAAAACCAGTCATCAATTAGATCTTGACAGAATCATTCATTCAGAGAGAACAGCCTTGCTTTCCTCCAGAGTTTACATTCAGCAGTGATGGTGTAATGTTTGTGTAAAAGACTTCTTTTAGAGAGTAATGCTGGTGCCAGAGAGGACAACCTGTGTCAATTTGTGTGTACAATCACAAATATTTAACTTCTTTTTCAAGTTATTATTAGTTGAACATCATGTGGTTCGGACATACAGGTGCATCTCAGTAAATTAGAGGGTTGTGGAAAAGTTCATTTATTTCAGTAATTCAACTCAAATTGTGCACACTTGTGCAATACTTCAGTGCACACAGACTGAAGTAGTTTAAATGAGTTTTAATTGTCATGATTTTGGCTCACATTTAACAAAAACCCACCAATTCATTATCTCAACAAATTAGAATACTTCATAAGACCAATGAAAAATATATATATAATTAATGAATTGTTGGTCTTCTGGAAAGTGTGTTCATATACTGTACATGTACTCAATAATTGGTAGGTTCTCCTTTTGCTTTAATTACTGCCTCAGTTCGGCGTGGCATGGAGGTGATCAGTTTGTGGCACTGCTGAGGTGGTCTGGAAGCACAGGTCTCTTTAACAGTGGCCTTCAGCTCATCTGCATTGTGTGGTCTCTTGTTTCTCATCTTCCTCTTGACAATAGCCCATAGATTCTCTCTGGGGATCAGGTCTGGTGAGTTTGCTGGCCAGTCAAGCACATCAACACCATGGTCATTTAACCAACTTTTGGTGCTTTTTGGCAGTGTGGGCAGGTGCCAAATCCTGCTGGAAAATGAAATCAGCATCTTCAAAAAGCTGCTCAGCAGAAGGAAGCATGAAGTGCTCCAAGATTTCTTGGTAAAAGGGTGCAGTGACTTTAGTTTTCAAAAAACACAATGGAGTAACACCAGCAGATGACATTGCACCCCAAATCATCACAGACTGCTTGTGAAGGGTGTCAGTGATTGTCTTCTGGACAACTGTCAGATCAGCAGTCTTCCCCATGATTGTGTAGCCTAGTGAACCAAACTGAGAGACTGTTTTGAAGGCTCAGGAAACCTTGTAGGTGTTTTGAGTGGATTAGCTGATTGGCATGTCACCATATCCTAATTTGTTAAGATAGTGAATTGGTGGGATTTTGTTAAATGTGAACCAGAATCACCACAATTAAAAGAACCAAAGACTTCAACTACTGTCAGTCTGTGTGCACTGAATTTATTCAATAAACGAGTTTCACAATTTGAGTTGAACTACTGAAATAAATTAACTTTTCCACAACATTCTAATTTACTGAGATGCACCTGTATTTCCTTCTTTATTTAGTTAGTTAGTATTACTGTAATCCTGAAAACCTTGATTCGCTGGACCAGGTGTGTTTGATTAAGGTTGGAGCTGTGGACCTCCAGGAATGGAGTTTGAGACCAATGTCTTAATCAATGCTGAAGCACTCTACGTCTGATCTAAGTCTGGATGCAGTTTGCCATATGTCCTCTTTATTTGCCCTGTCCTCTCCTGAGCTCTTCAGTGCCCTCACCACAGGTGCGTCTCCGAGTCTGGAGTACAGCAGGTAGCTGTGGAGGTCACCGTGCTTCATGTAGGGAAGAATGACCACAGGAGACGGATAGCCTTCACTCTCCACCGTCTGCAGACACACACCTGTCACACAACACACAGTCCATCACTCTTACCCTTACAGTATATTCTGTTTTACTCTGAGGATATAATTCATGTGAAGAGGCACAGGTCAATGCACTTTAATAATTATGTGTATTAATATACTGTATTGATGTGTTTCCTGAAGTGTTAGACCATGTGACTGGCCTCCAGTAACTGTATTTGGCAAGATGTCGTTTTTAGCTGGGAGACTGAAAGAGTGAACATACTTACCTAGAAGCCGCATGACGTTCTGATGATCGAACTCCTTCATGCACGCCGCCTCTCTCAGGAAATCTTCCATTTCAGTACGAGTGCAGATAGCAACTGAGCAATACACAGCAGGAGGACGAGGTTAGTCTGATGAAAATGATCACAGGTGTTTTCACAGATGTTGCAGTCGCTCTTGACTCACTTTTCATGGTCTTCACTGCCACTTTGAGCACAGAGTCCTCCTGAGTGAGCGAACCCTCCATCACAGAGCCGAACTCACCTGCACACACACAAACCCGTTACAATCAGATCATCAGACCAGACAATACAGCACCTGGTTCCCTACAGTAGTTATGTAAGCTCACCTTCCCCGAGTGTTTTTCCCAGCGTTAGCTTGTGTCTGTCCACCATCACGTCCTGTAGCTTTTGCTTGAGCTCATCGCTGATCCCCAGAGAGTTCACTGAGAAAAGAACAAGCCACCTGAGAGATCAGCATCCCATTTCAAAGTGTTTTCAACAACATGTGAGAAAAACAATAGATTCTTTAAAGAGAAAACTGGGTTTGACTCTGACACAATGCTGTTTCTTCTCCGTAATGTAATGCAATCATCGAGTGACAATCAACCAAAGTCAGGTGAGAGTTAAAGGGGATATCTGCTGATGCTGAATACACAATGAGTTTTATGTTTAGACTCACTTTATTTCAAGTGTCTGCAAGTTTACATGAACTTGCTGATCATGTGTTATGTACATTTTAGTCTGAACCTTTTCAAAGAGACAACTGTCTGTATGCACCATAGGTCTGAGAGTAACGCAATTTCAATTCTCTGTATGTATGTACTGTACATGTGGAAGAACTGACAATAAAGCAGACTTGACTTGATTTGTCTGTTTTATTTCTATTCACATGACAAAATGAGAGGTACTAATGGAATGGCCTTTAGGGCACAATTCAAAAGGAATTGAAAATTGTATTTGCCAACCAGAAAAAAGTAGCAAACAGAAAACTGAAAATTGTATCTGCAATTGCATTTTAAATTTCAGAATGAGCTTTATTGCCAGGTATGTTTACACATACACATAATTTGTTTTCATGACAGAAGCTCCAGCGTGCAACAGAAAGACAGGGAGAAGAGCAGTGGGCAGAGAACACAGCCCTGGGGAACACCGGTGCTGATTGTACGGGTGCTGGATGTGTATTTTCCCAGCCTCACTAACTGCTGCTGTCTGTCAGGAAGCTGTTGATCCACTGACACGGAAACATGATACGGAAATAGTTCATTTGTTCTTGAGTTTTGTTCATATAATGTTCCTATAATCCTATAATATAATGTTCCTATAATCTCAAGTGTGTACTACTGAACTCAGTAGAGGAAGTGAAACTATATTTATCAGCAGTGTCTAAACACCATATGATTAAAAACATGTTGCAAGATTGTTTTGCTCTTCAAATGAACCAAGATGGGACACAAGACAGAAGTAAGGATAGACAGAGAGAGTGCAAACAAACAGAAAAAGGGCTTGTTATGGGACTTGTCCAGATGACATACACCCTCCACCCTTTACTACTGCTCAAAACAAGCTCACACTTTCATGACCATCCTCACGACCCATGGCATCAGGCTTTACTGCAAGGTTCTGGATCAGAAACCAAATGAAATGCAGACCTTGAGCTGGTGCAGAAGTGAGAGATGCATGAGAGTTACAGTCGAGATCTGTATCCACTGCAGTGCAGCATGAGACACGACTCCTTTACTTTGAACTCATTCTCAGGTCACGGGTGTATCAAAGATCAGAAAACTAACCAAGTGCACTTGAAAGACTTTTCCTGATGTTAAAGCAATATTTCAGGTTCAGAGCAAGTTAAAGGGGAAGTGAAGCAGTCAGACAAGTTTACATTATTTCGTAAACTGATTTCCACTTTAATTAAAAATATACAACAAACACAATTAATGTAACTGTTTAAAGAAAAAAGGATATTTTGTTATCACTTTTGGAGCAAGGGCTCCTCTTGCAGTACCACAGTGAGTGATGTGACGGGGATGGTTCTCTCCATGGCCAGTGAAGAAATATCACACAAATGTGCTTGGTTTTCACCATAATTACATGAATATCGAAAACACCAAGCTGTCTAAATCACAAAGTTTTGATCATGGTATCCAAACATTGTTTTCATAATGCAAGGTGCAACATGATGTAAATAAAAAAATGTTTAATATATGATTCACATGGCATCTTTTTGTTGATATGGCAGACCTTTCAGACATATTTGCATTACACTGGCTCGTTCACCAGTAGTGGTCTGTAAGATATTTTAAGATATTTTATGTTCACCACAATATGCTTAGCTGCTGTAAATAATCACCTATCTGAACAATCGGATTCCTCAAGTTTATCATTCTAACATTTATTATTTTAAAGTTGATCACTGTTTTAATTTTTGTCAGCTTAAATATTAAAGTGTTTAAGCCGTTCAAGCTAAGACGTGATGAATGAGAGATTTCAGTGTGGTACTCAGGTGCTGTGATAGATCACATGAATGCACACAGAAAGTTATATTCTTGTCTTCTTGAGCGAATGCACACAAAGTTATGTCAGAATGGCTGTCTTGACGAGTCTCCACAGAAACACACATTGTTTACTAAATAATGTTAACTACATAATGTAAACTTGACTGACTGCTTCACTTCCACTTAAGCTCAACTGCATTAATGGTGTAATGTTGATTAGGACAAAAACTGAGGTTATAATGAGGCACTTCCAATGGAAGTAAATGAGAAAAAAACAAATGCTGCATCAGTCTAAAGCTTATGGACAGGAGTTTGTTGAGCAATACTGGACTTCAGTAGCACTGTATCTAAGAACCTGTGAAACATCATAATACAAGCTGTTAACAACCATCTAAAGTATAGTGATACCTGCATGTTACAACAGTAATGTGTAATGATTTTGTGTGGCACTGACAGTATGTGTGTTTGTTTGCTGAGGTTTATTAATTCCAGCTCTGACTTCATGATGATTTACTCAAGCATCTACACCAGCAAGTTTCACAGGACACGCGTGTGTGTGTGTGTGTGTGTGTGTGTGTGTGTGGCGGTTTTCTGTCAGGTTTAAAGCCAACACCCATTTCTCATGAATATGTGAATGTGTCATCTATTGGTCTATCTTTCTCTTAAACTGTCCACCAGTTTTGAGGGTGAGATGTGATAGCAGGTTATGAGTTTCCTTCACAGCTCAAGTGTGTGCAGAAGGGAGGCTGACTGATCTTCTGTCATGAAATACACTCTTGAGACCATTAACTTACATATCTATAACTCAAATCATGATGAAATGTTGAATTATGTGACAATAAGGGCACTTATTTGCATTTCCTGAGAGACATAGCAGTCCTTCAAGACAGTCAAACATAGTGTTAATGTTTAAGGTAAGTTTAGGTTTTAGTCTTCAGTCTGTGCAAATTAATCACTGCTGTGATGACACTCATGAAGCTGCATGTAAGAATTAACTCAACACAACAGCTTCGTTGCATTAATCACACTTTAGTGTGACACGTTCCTGTCGCTCAGACAGAACAGCATTGGGTGTGTCTGCCAGGTAAAGAACTGACAACATGTTAATGTGTACCTTGAAACCAATGCAAGTCACTTTGGATAAAAGCATCTGCCAAATGCTAAAACTAGTATGCTAATCGTAACATGACATCATCACTGATGGTTGAATTTTGAGCATTCTACCAATAAAATGAAAGGCATATAAAAAAAATCAATATAACTTTGATGAAAAGGAAAACTAGAACACCCACATAAGAGGTGAAGGAGTTCCCTCGGATGTGTTCCTGATCTGGTTACAGATACATGTGTGAGCAAGTAAAGACTCGAATGTTCACATGTTACTCACGTGTGGCTTCTGCTGTGCGTCGGCTGTATGTTCGACGAGCTCGGTATCGCACCACGAGTTCACCGCTCTCCATCATGGGCTCAAACGCCTCACTTTACAACAACACACACAAATGACACTCTTTGAGCCCACATATTCTTCACACTTCACACTCTCTTCCATTTTCCATTACTATATCCAGTTATTATATTTTTGGTAATATCTAAACTATACCTGTTGTTAAACCAAAATATGTTCACTTAAAAAAGCTCCTAAAAGGAATGAAGATCGACTCCTAGTCCCTGTCCCTTAGCTCTTGTCTCATGTAGGGTTATGCTGGTAACTGTTCATTTTCTAGCTAGGTTTAACAGTAGCATTAGCATCTCTGACCACACCCACAGCTCAGAATCCAGCAGAGACAGCAGGAAGCCTCATTACACCCACCCAAAGCGTGTCTCCTTCCGCCTCAGCCGGGTCACGTAGACGGTCAGGAGCACAGCGAGAGCGACGGCGGCGGCGATGGCCATGACCACATACCACCAGTGCCAGGAGAACGCCGGAGGACTGTCGATACCTTCACACAGTCGCAGAGAGAGAAACAGATTGGAAACCTATTGAGCTGCCTACTTAGGACATGGAGCTTTTTCCTTGAACAGGGCTGTAAGGGATGCTTTTCAGTAAAGCTGAGTAAAAAGCATTGACCTCATCAAATCTGACTTGGCATTGGCCACTGGCTGGACAGATTTAAAACCGGTCTGAAATCTGCCTTACACCAGAAGAGCATTTAGTGTCGCCACCTGAGACTTTGTATTGCAAACCGGTCACAGCCAGTGTTATCTGAGGAAGTCGTGAGCTGTAGTTTACGTCTAGTTAAGTCACCCCAGGCCAGACTCAAACTTGGTTTGTGTAAATAATCCATACCATCCCGCTGCACTACGCTCACTCCCCACCAGGCCAATATCTGATGTGTCTTTATATTTGATCATGGTCATCTGTTCAGAGACTAGAGCGTGGAAGTGTTTTGTTCAGATGGTCATTGGTTGAATTAGCTCATTAAAATGACTTCAGTGCAAGACAGTCCACATTTACATCAGGGCATTTCTGCTAGAGATTGTCCGAAAGGCTTTCCACATGCCTCCCACTCAACAAACTTGCCTGCAACTACTTTCCTACTCACATTTCTTTCTGTTCATTTCTTGCCCTCGTTTGTCTTTTTATTTCCTCTTTTCTGAGAATGTAACAGCAGACAGAAAGAAAAAACAACAACATTTTAAGAAGGGCTCTAAATAAGGGAAGTAAAAGGAAAAGTCCACTTCTATATCTTGTGTGGGTCCTATTTTTGTGGGAGGCAATGTCTGAGATGAGTTACATTTAGCATCTTCCCAACAGCAAATAACAACTTCATTAAAACTCACACAAGTAGAGAGCTTTCTGTGAGGGATAGGGTCAAGGTAGAACAAATATTATTAGGTCAATACAAAAACATTTACAAGTCAGTAAAAATTTGCTATAATTGTGTGTGTGTGTGTGTGTGTGTGTTTGTCGATCACCTCTGGATTGCCCTGTTTCTGCAAAACATTGCAAGGAAAGAGAGCGTTAACATTCAGAGGATCTGTTTGACCTGTGAGAATTTAGATGTGGTGACTTTCTGCCTGATTTCACACCTGCAGGAATGAGCGTGATGGTTTGGAGGGGTGTCCAGGGCCCCTGTCCTGCTCCGGTGTACGCACACACTCTGAAGGAAACGTTCGACAGGGGGACTGAGAGATTGACAAACAGCTCTGTGTCCAAACCTGTGTCCACCACAACCTGCAGCACCGGACACACGCAGAACAATCCATCATAAAGCAATCCAGAGATTGAGGAATGGAGCAAACACAAATATTGTTGTGTGTGTGTGTGTGTGTGTGTATGTGTATGTGTGTGTGTGTGTGTGTGTGTATGTGTGTGTGTGTGTGTGTGTGTGTGTATAAGTGTGTGTGTGTGTGTGTTTGTGTGTGTGTGTGTGTGTGTGTATGTGTGTGTGTGTGTGTGTGTGTGTGTGTGTATAAGTGTGTGTGTGTATAAGTGTGTGTGTGTGTGTGTGTTTGTGTGTGTGTGTGTGTGTGTGTGTGTGTGTATGTGTGTGTGTGTGTGGGGGGGGGGGGGGGGGGTCACCTGTCCCAGGTTAGGTGCGCTGTACTCCATCCTGTATCCCTGCAGCTGTCCGTTCATCTTTCCAGGAGGTTCTGTCCATCTCAGGATCACTTCTGTTCCGTTCACCACAGCTGTCACATTGTCTGGGGCTGCATCTGGAACTACAACACAAACAAAGTGCCACAAATTAACAATCTCCTGTGAAACTGTGAAATAACCCAGGCTCAACAGAAATATGCTACTGCAACTACATTTCTGCAAAACTGCAAATTTCACTGCAGTTTACAGGCGCAATGAACACAAGAGGCTAGGGATGCTCATTTTAACTGACCGTTAAGGATTTTAATGGTCTAACAAATTAATTAAATCAGTTAAACGGTTTTAAAAGTGATTTATTTATTTTCAGTAATTTATCCAAATATTTAAAAAGATTTGCTGCAAGGTTAAAATATGCTATGCATATACAACAAATTGTGTTGTTTAGAAAGACACAAAAGAAAAAGAAGTTGTGGATAAGTTGCATTTTATAATTTCATTCAGAAATAGGCCGAAGGTCGACTGGAAATGTTTACAAACATAATAAACACTGTAAACATAGCTAGGCTATTTTAGTTCCCCTCACCTCACCTTTCAGTTAAAAGTATTTAGAAAAGAACAAGCATTAAAAATATAAGAAGCTATAGCAATATAAACGACAAGCCAAAACAAATTCATTTAGGCTAAAACTAAACTGAAACCAATGTTGGGTCTCTCGTTCGACACAAAAACAAATGTTTCAAACCTTTTTTTTTTTCTTTGCATAACATCATGGCGGTATGTTTACACTTAACGGCACAGATTTGACTACACATTTAAACTAAGCAGTGTGTGTTTGTGTGTGTGTTTTCTCCATATGTTTGACTGACTGTATTTTATTATGATAATGAACAGGTTGTATTGTCAAGGTAGCAAAGCTTAACTGTGTGTGTGGATGTGGCACTAGCGCAATCACTTGAGTTCCCTTTCGAGGGAACTTCGAACTGCGTCCTCTAGGGGTCGCTTTGGGGAACATCTCGTCGTGACCCGTGTCTGAAGCATACATTGAAAAAACACCAACTTGTTGGCCGGCGACAGCCTCCGATGTCACTACCGGCATGTCTATAAATAAGCACCGGGAAAACACGTCATTCATCTTCTTCGTCTTCACTGACTGTTTTGTTTGAAGCGTGCATCTGAAAGAACCGGTAAGGGCAATCTTTCTCTGTTTATCATGGCGACAACTAGCAAGTGTTTAGACAATGTGTGCATCCGTGTCGGCGTTATTTGACACCAGATGACACACGATGAAACACGTCATTTGTTTGGGTGAAGAGCACGCACGCAATGTCTTTGAGGAGGCAATCTGAGTGCATTGTCAGCGTTTTTTCAATGGAAAATGCTCCGCTCTCGTTCGTCTCTCTTCTGAAAGAAAAAAAAGGCAGCCATCTGCTTCCCGCGGTTCAGGACCTGTCCGTGCTGAGGCACAGAGGAGAATGAGCTCATGAGAATACAGGTGGATCTGTCTAAATGGTTTAAAAAGGGACTTTTCCCTTTCGCGCTCGTAATGGCGACGGACAAGAGAGAGCCTCGGGAGGATGAACCTGGCAGACATGGGGAGGAAAGAAAAGGCTTTCTTCTTGATGCTCAGGTTTCGCCTTCTGAACTTTTCGGTATTTCCGTTGAGATGGCGATTTGAGAAGTTCAGGGAGACGAAGGCGTGCTCTGCTGCTTTCAGATCCTTCGTTCCACAAAGGTCCAGTTCTGAGCCCGAACAACATAAGGGTCCTGGTCTGTCTCGATCTGAGGATCGAAGACGAGCACAGAAGACTAGTGTCGCAACTCGCGCTCCTCCCCCACCTGCAGGCAGGGGTTAGAGGAATCGTGGGTCACGAGGAGGTAAGCAGAACCTAAGGGGTATGATCTAGATGAGGCAGTGTTCTCTTCCGAATCGGAGTGATACCGAGGTATCTACTCGTTCCCTTTGGGGATTTTTAACCCTCTGGAGTCTAAGAGGTTATCAGGAGAAAATAGCCTCATAACATGTATATGCGTTAATCGACTTCAGAGGGTTAACTTCTGCTTTTATCCTCCCCTTCCTAATTCCCCTGTAACCACCAGCTCTGCACCTGATCGAGGTTAGGTGGAAACCTCTCGCATAACAGTCTCCTATGCTGGACCTATAATGTTTTTATGGTTCTATGTTCTACTAATAAACTCTGTGAGTTTCCTTTGCAGTGCTCAGTTACAGTGTTTACTAAACACTCGCCAGCACCAGCCATCCGGCTTCATGTTCCGGTATTAGGCAGCTGAGATCACAGGTTTCTGAGGGAGCCTCCTTGATCATCAGGCCTGGCACAGCACTGCAGGGAATGTCATGGATGTCCGGCCAGGTCACCCCGAGGGGCTCCTGGCCGCTTAGTGGTTCTGTCACATCTAGCAGGAAGTGGAGGTGGCAGTTACAGAAGTCTTCTTGTAAATGCTGCATCAGGTGATGCTCCCCTCATCCGAGGTTTGTAAAATTGAGCTTGCCTCTCCCGTGCGATTCAGCACCTCTGCGATGCTTAGGAACCTTTAAGTACACACGCTAAGCTTTGTGTATTTTCTCAAAACCACATGGTGGTCAGTGTGCACGTGAACACTTTGTGCACCTTCTAAAATCCACGTAAGTGGTAAGTTTGCACGCAAGACTTTGCACACTTTCTGAAATCCTGTACGGTAAGGGTTACGTGCTCCGCTTCGTTCCCTTTCTTGAGATGATTAGACCTTGGTTCCTTGGGCTCCATTCAGCCAGTGTGTATTTGTTTATACACCTCAAGCATCTCTTCCCTCAACATGAGGGGCTATTTGGGTGATTCTCAGGGTAATTAAGCAGCACTCCCCTTTTTCCAAAAAAGTGTCACCTATGAGCGCACTACTCTGAGCTCGGAGTTCTCTTCTCATATGAGACTGAGTTCTCTGTTTTTTCCCCAGAGCGCTCCAGTATTGTTTCCATAGATCGAGTTGATGACTCTCAATCATACTGTTTTGAGATACACTATTCCATCTATGAGCTGCTCTATCAGAGTGCCACGAGAGCCCCTCCTTAGAACAGTATTTGAAAATCCATGCTATGGTAAGTAAGCACGTGAAGTCTTTGCACACTTTCTGAAATCCACACTGTGGTAAGTTCGCACGCTAGTATTCTGCATTCTTTCTAAAATCCTCTATGGTGAGGGCTTCGCGAGGTTGCTTCGTGCCCTTTCTTGAGTTGGTAAAAGCCCCGTTCGTCTTGGGCACCACTCCACCTATGTATCCTCGGATACCTATCTAAACAGGGTGTTGCTACTAGAGAACTGTCGAGACAGCTCTTTCAGCAAGCTTATGCGTAAGCAGCCCCTGTGTGACAAGCAAGACTTTGTAGAAATGCTAGGTTCTTAGCCGTATCCCTTTAAAGGAATCTTCCTGATTCCAAGCCTTCAGCTCTACCCTGGGCCGAGGGCCTAACAATTAAGTTGAGTATATAGCTTAGACCTTTTGGCCATAAGGGGTACTGTCACAGACAGCCGTCTAAACGTCCCAGCGGCAACTCCCATGGAAATGGTAGAGTTGGTACTTAGTGCTAGCCATGATTCTGGCCTGCACTCCCCTCAGCATGGCGGCATGGGTAAACTGTTCCCCAAAGCTACCCCTAGAGGATGCAGTTTGAAGTTCCCTCGAAAGGGAACTGTCTCAGGTTACGAATGTAGCCATAGTTCCCTGAGTAGGGAACAAAATACTGCGTTCTCTAGCTCCCTGCCATGCTTTGGACGCAAGCTTCAGACGAAGAAGTGAATGACTTCCTCTCCCTGTGCTTATTTATAGTCGCGCCGGTAGTGACAAGTTGGTGTTTTTTCAATTGTGTGCTTCAGACACGGGTCACGACGAGATGTTCCCCAAAGCGAACCCTAGAGGATGCAGTGTCTCGTTCCCTACTCAGGGAACTATGGTTACATTCATAACCTGAGACAGTTTTTTTCCTTCTAACAGGGGAAGCATCTTCTCCTTTTAGTCATAAAGATAATCGAATTTGTAAAAGGTTTGCCTTTACTTGTGTACATTCACAATAAAAACTAATCTTTGTGCTTTTGTATATAAGTCTAAAAAATAGGATGCTGCTTTCTTCCCTCTGTTTTCCTTCCGCGCAGCACAAAAATGAACCGAAAGTTCATTTTCTTAATTGATTAAGTCAAATCTCTCTGATGCACTGCAGTGCATGATGTGATCTGAAGGCCAGTGAATCCTCGTGTTCTGTTGTTTGCTGCTTTTAGCGCATGTAAAATTAATTCCCAGGAAACAAATGTTAGTATTTTTAATGGGTCACAGACACTTATACTTTCTAATTTAATTCAATTCTAATTTAACCTCTTAACCAGCACCCCGACGCCCTCGTCCTGAAAGCCCCCCAACTTGCACGTGTCAGTGTTTATGAATAGATTAAAGAAACGGGACAAATTTAATCTTGGCAAACTATGTATCATTATAAAGATCTAAGCCTCAAGCATCGACGACAGATCGCTGTTTTTCAATGGAAAGCTTATAAAGACTGTATTTGCTACATTTGTGTAAGTAGTTCACATAAAAACATGAACATTAGAAATGCAGTACATACCAGATCTGTCGTAATAACGAGTCATAAACACATCCACAGCTGTAAATCCCGGTTTAGTTAGAAAGGTAAGGGTCCACTGAACGACATCTCATGGAGCACGTTTAGTCCAACGAAGCAATAACGTTGTAATATGGATCATAATTCCTTTGTTTACATTTCATTTCTTCACCGACAGAACTGTTTGTGTCCGTTATGGAATAACTCACGGTCAGAAACTGCGTCTTGGTAGTAAAAACACGGCACGGTTTTGCAGCGTACAGTGTCACAAACAGAATGAGGCGATCCACCGAAAAAAAGAATGAAAGATAGGTGAAAGATAGTATATTTGAATTTTGGCGCTCCCTCGTGACGCGCTCTGACGCACCTGTCAGCTGATGGAGGAGGAAACTTATAGTGATCGCCTTTATCTTTGTTTATTTTATTTTTCAACAGTTTGTATATATGTGAGAGTGTGTTTTATGTTGAATGTGAATGTATCTGCATGATTACCATCTGTTTGAGTGCAAATCAGCCCAAATCAGCTCGCTATTACCGCAGGGTCACGGCTATCAAAGTGAACGCGTCTATATGAATAGAGAGAGTGGATTATTTACTTTGGCACATTTGTGTTATTACCATCTGTATAAATGGCCATCAGCACATCAGCACTTATTTGCATCGTAATTCATAGTAAATGCTACATTTCTAGCAATCTCAGGATTTTCTGTAATTGGCAAACAAAGTTAAATGTTTTTTTATTTTTATTTTTATTCTTATTTTTCTTACTCTAATTATTCTTATTGTATTTTTCTAGTGCTCAAATAAATCATTTATATGATGTCTAAGTTTCTGTCTAGTGTTTTTTAATGGAAAAAAAACTATGCAGTGGTATGTTTACTGACTAAATAGTTTGTAGAAGCCTTCAATACTATTGGGAAATATATTTTCTTATATTTGGGGGGTGGGGGGTGTAGACATAGTCTCAGAAAAATATTTGCAGAAGTCTCATTTTTCATGATATCTTATTCAGATTTGAAATAGAAACTCATGAGACATGTGGCTTTCAACACATTACTTTTCTAGATTGCTCTAGGACTCATTTCATGTATTTTTATATCAAATAAAAAATATTTAAGTGTGGTAAAAAAAAAATTCAAGGCACTTCAGTGTCTATAACTTTTAATATTTTTGAGCAAAGTAAAGCCCAAAGTGTCTTCTTTCCAAAGACACCAAAATTATGTTTGTAACACACTGAAGTAGGAAACTATTACAATTATAAGTTAGTTAGAGCACCTTCAGCTGTGAGTCCCATAATGGGGGGGGGGGGGGGGGGGCGGGGGGCTGGCTAACAGGTTAAATAATATTGTCGGTAAATGGTTAATAATCGGTTAATGGTTAGGAAAAATAACCAAAATGAACATTCCTACTAGAGGCAGTATAACACCAACAACTTTTGATTGTTTTCACACAAATTATGATTACAAGTGTAGATTATTGATTAATACACACTTCTTTGTTTATGTTTTATATGTATTTATTTGTTTGTGCATCACATCTGCACTGTGTATGGATTTTCTGATATAGTAAACTTGCTTCTTAGCTCATCTGGTACAGCACTGTACACAAATGTGTAATGAAACAAAAGTCATATTAACTGTTTCTGAGAAAACTGAACACACTGTGTAGTAACAGACACTGGACATTTCACTTTGAAACTGCCGTGAAATACGCTACAAACAACTCAACATCAGAAAATGATTTTGTTTATAGCACTTCTTGTGGACATGTCATGTAAAATACGAGCTGTCTATTTTAAAGAGACAATGAGAAAAGTACAATTTCATGTGTGTAAGTTCAAGTGTCCCAACACTGAGAACAGACTGAAGAGACGCTGGGACAAAGGGAGACATTACCCCATGCATACATAACAGACAAGATTTAGTTTTTTCTTTACACAGATAACAATACTTATTTTCACAGTATTTATTCATTTCTGACCATATTTGCTTGTAATTTTGGTGAAGATGTATGTATTTCATCATATACAGTGGGTATAGAAAAAAATCACCCCGTTTAAAAGAATCACATTTTGTTGCTTTGAAGCCTGAAATAAAGATGCAACACAGTTTTTGTTGTAACCAGCTGTGTTTACTCTTAACTTATAATATCCAAGCAAAAGATATAAAAACAACATGAATCACAGTATTTTGTTGAAGCACCTTTTGGTTTAATCACAACCTTTAGTCTGTTGAGATTTGTCTCTACTAACTGCAGTATTTGCCCGCTCTTCTCTGCAGAGCTGCTTGAGTTCAGTTCAATCTGATGGTGAGTGTTTGTGGACTGCGGTCTTCAAGTCCTTCCTCAGATGTTCAGTGTGGTTTAAGTCTGGGCTCTGACGAGGACATGCATGACATTCACCTTTTTTCTCCTTCAACAACTCTAAGGTCAGTTTTGCTGTGTGCTTTGGATCATTGTCATGTTGGAAGGGAAATATTCTACCCATTGACAACTTTCTGGCAGAGCAGCATATTTTCCTCAAGAATTTGATGGTATTGTACCTCATCCATGTTTCCTTCTCTCCTGAGAAGTGCTCCAGTCGCTGCTGCACAGAACACATCACCAGCTCACACGTTACTGCAGGAACACTGTTATCTGGATGTGGAGCTGGATGGGGTTTCCTCCAGACATATAGATTGGTCTTGAGGCAAAATTATTCAAAATTATTCATCTGCCTCAGAATCTTCAATGTGTGTTTTGACAAAGCTCATTCTGACTACATGTGGCCTTTCTTGAGCAGCAGTTCTTCCTTCAATCCTCCCATACAAGCCACATTTGTGGAGAATCTGATATACAATGAGCACTCTTGCTCATAAACTCCTGCAGCTGTTTCAGAGTTGCTGTAGCTCTCAGTCGCCTCTCTGATCAGTTTTCTCCGGCTCTTTCATCAGTTTGGAGTGACGTCCTGATCCAGGAGGGTCTGTGTTGTACCAAATACCTTCCACTTCTTTATAAGAGACTCCACTGTGCTTCTGGGCATTGATAAAGCCTTTGAAATGATTTTGTCTCCATGTCCTGACCTGTGACTGTCCACAACTTTATCCCGGAGATCTTCTGACAGTGTCTTGCCACCCATCATTGAATGTTTGCCTCACTACCAAAGACTGAAATGCTTCAGGAAAGCTCTTTTCATGCTGAGCTGATCAAAATGAGAACAGCTGATCAGGTGAAAGTCAGATGGCTCTGTTTGACGTTGAGAAGCTGATCAGCTGCACCTGACTGAGTTTACAAGACATTTTTAGGAAATCAACTCAGTCATTCTGTTTATTATTTATGATATGTTGGTGTTTTATCTTTCTCTTGGATGATAAGATGCACTGAGTAAACAGCTGGATGAAACATGAAAACTGTCCGTCTTCATTTCAGGCCGCAAAGAAACAAAATGTGATTATTTGATGTTTAAATTAACAAGGTTCAGTAGGAGCGCATCAGATACTGAGGCTAATTAACACCGGTGGAGCGCACTCAAGTTAATCAACACCATGGTATATATACTTATATTGAGTATAAATACATACATTTACTTACATTTCACTGCTGGTCATATGCTCTCCATATTAACCATGTATGTGAGAAAAAAAATCTTGACTCCTGACTACAGCTGACGTCCCTCTATCCACTGACGGTTATCAGCATCCCATACGGGATACACTCATACGGGGAGCGGGGTACTCCAGGTTCGGCTCGGAGCGCTTCCCCACACAGCACGGATAATACACATTATCATACTTCAGCTAATCATATATAAGTGTGAACTCCTGACTTTAACAGGATGATTCTCTTCTACACCATCACTCCTACACCTACCAGCATGTTTAATCACCTGATATTTATCTTTATTTTTACACAAAATTGAATTAAAAAAAATCCAAGATGATATCTTTTACATACCACTCACAGCGATGTGATGTGGTCATGAGACAACAATGTGAAACACGTACAATGTCTGCTGTTGCACTGCTGCACTGTTTTTATTTTACTAGTATAAGTGTCCTAGTATTAGCCTCTTTAACTTTCTCTCCCTTTCTTCATTCAACTTATTTCATTAATGCTGTTTCTGTTTCTAATGCAGAGCAGCAGAAAACACAACACACACTGGAACGGCTGCAGTAATGGTCTGGAAATAGCTGTGTGTGTGTGTGTGTGTGTGTGTGTGTGTGTGTGTGTGTGTGTGTGTTTGCTAACCCTAACAGCAGAGTAAGGCTATTTCTTAGTATATTTTTCACCATTGCAGGTATGAAAGTGTATTGTTTGTTATTCGTTGAGGAACATGGCGAGGCACTCTGATGATGTTATCAAGAAGAGTTTGACGTCTGATTGTTTCCACATGTGTTTCTGGCTCACTGCTGTGAAAATAGCATTCTGTCAAAAGTCTCTGCCCTCCTCTCCTGTCTCTCTGGCCTAGCCCTCTCTCTCAGTAACTTTCCTTAGTGGAAATCTTCTACATTTCCAGTCCAAGCACACAGTGCAACCCGCATGAGCAGAGCGCCGGAAATCAGGAGACATGGAAAATGGCCGGACACAAAACTTTATGAGAGTGAAACAGGAAGAACCTTGTCAAAAATCCCATATGAATAAATACAGTATTCTGATTTTGTTGGGTGCAAATCATCTGGTTTGTCCAAAAAACCCTGCAAATGTAAAACATCCGTATTCTTTAGTGCAATGTAAATTAGGATTATGTGGACAATGTGTTTTACTATCATGAAGCTAATAGTGCAGTTTTGATCCTACATGAATGAATGTGGAGATGTGAGCTGCACAGATGAGAAGCACCAGTAAACCTCAGTCTTTAGCTGTGAAATGAATCAAGCGTTTCACACGAGCTGCTTTACAAGGCCCCAGCCTCAGTCTTAAAGCAATTAGTCACATATTGTGTCGTTTACTGTTTGTGGTATAAAATCTGCCTTCAGAGAGGTTTCTCTCATGCAGACCAGGGCTGAGTTTATAAGAAAATAGGCCACGTACACACTCAATCCTGTTCTGTTCACACACAGTTTAGTCATTTACTGGAGTAAACCACATTATACAACCCAAAGATCTCTAGAAAAAAAATATCTCAGTGGTAGTGATAACCACATTTACAATAATTCTATGCAGTGCGTACAAAAGTGAACTAGGAAATAGTTGTTATTAGCATACTGAGATGTGCAGAGTCGTCTTTCTTCTGCATGCACAATACAACAATAGCCTTGATTCATGAGAAAAACAAGAAACAAAATTATTCTGAGTAAAAATGCTGTATTTTGGAAATCCAGAGATATTATAGCCCACACCTGCACACTTTAACAACAAGTCAAATATTTAACAACAACACAGCCTGACTATAGTTATACTACTTTAATTTCTGAGTTGATTGTAGCTTGGCAAACACTTTAAAGCTGTGATTATGATTATGCAAGGTCAGGTTTGTGTTAATCTGCTCAAACAGAAATTGCTAAACCAATTTCATTGTGATGTCAGTGACCAGCTTTGCCTCTCTCTCTGATTCTCTCGTCCCTTGGGCAATGTGGGACTCTGGGAAACTAGTTTTTTTCTTCTTTCACAAACCCCCTCCTCTTTTTCCTGTTCTATCCATCACTGCATTCTCTCCGCCTCATTCACTTTTCCCACAGTGTGTGCATGTCTATTTCATCCTCTCTTTTTTTGGCAGAGTAACTCAAAGGTCATGTAAGGTCAGGGCAGACGAGTCAGAGCTGCTTCATGAAACGAGGGAGGACAGAAACCAAGGCTGCGTGTTTAGGAAAGCAGGGAATTCTTTCTTGAAGAATTTGTAGATTAGTGCAAAGACAAAGAGATGTGATTGCTCAGAGTTCACACTTTTTAGAGCTCAAGCGACATGGTGTGGCTCACAGCTACTGATCAGATGTGTGTGTGTGTGTGTGTGTGTGTGTGTGTGTGTGTGTGTGTGTGTGTGTGTGTGTTAAAGCTCTGCTCACCACTGTTTGTTTCTAAGAGACATTTCCTAATGCCAGTCTATGGAAAGTCCCCAGCACCCACCTCACTCTCTCTACAAACACTCCTTCAGCTGTAATCTGGCGTGGAAAACCTTACTAGAGCTCCAGTCGTGTCCTGCCTGACAGACCCGAGCGCTGATGTGACCAGACCTTCACAGAAGACACTCACTCAAACCTACAGACCGGCCTGAATGCCTCACAATAACCAGCAGCTCTTCTGGATGAAGTGAGCATCAGGAAAGGCTTCTAGCTGTCAGTTCCCCTCCCTAACCTGCATCACCATGCACAGCTCTGTCTTTCTGCTTCCCTGGTGCTTCTGTGCTGACCTCACACATCTATCTCCTGTAAACACAGGTCCAGCAGTGAGGACGTAACACCGCGGGCAGCGTGCTCCTTCGGTCTCTGTGAGAATGTGTTTACCTCCTTCACTGGTGCTGACGCTCATCCAGACGGTCCAGTTGGAGACGCCCTGACTGCTCCGGCAGGCCAGTCTGAGATCATACTGACTGAAGACCTCCAGACCCGAGATCAGACGGCTGGTGACCGGCGCGCTGACCGTCTGACTGGAGATGACCTGATCCGAGTCCTTACCAGAAGCTTTGACCTAAAGATATGTATTTGAACAGAATCACTACATGGGTTCTAGTGGTTTCTTAGCATCTCCTAGTGACATCTATAACAGGGATG
>NC_081795.1:28028961-28158961 GCF_963082965.1 Carassius carassius
TTAGATATGAATGGGATGAACAACATGTGGTATCGAAGTGATTCATCTGGGATAATGAACGTGATATTGCGTAGCTTGTCAGTGATCTACGGCTCTTTCTATTAAATGCCTCTCCATTTGAAAGCAGGTGATGGCGATTTAGCGCTAATCACAGAACCAGATTTACTGACTAGATGCGCATGATCATATCATTAGATATATCGCCCAGCCCTGGCTGAGTGACTGAAGTACTGCTTATTATTCAGTATCAGAATAGACCTGTGTGAGGTTCAGGTTCAATAGTAACATAATAAGCTTGTTATTACAGAATAATAATCTATATTGTGTTTTATAAGAAATTGACATGTAAGTGGTTACATTTGTAGGGAAAACACAGTAGGTCATGAGTTCATAATTAAGTACACATTACATTAATTTCTCTGTTGATCCATTCATCTATATTCTATCCTTATTTCAAACAGATATCATGAAACGAAGGTTCTCGGGGAATTGGATACATTCAACATTACAGTTTTTTACAATCACTTTGCTACTATTTTCAGAACCTTGATGTCATTTTTCACAACTCTAGACACAAAACTCACAACCAATGATCAAAATGCACATTTTTCAAAACTCTAACCGTTTTCTCAATTGCTTGGATACAATCCACATAAAACTTAGATCATTTGTTCATTCAACAAAAATCACCTGTTCAATATGACACAACTAAACATCAAAGTGCTACTATTTCAAAAGGCAATCCACACATTACATTTCAAATGAGTGTCTATTCATTTCCTTACAATGATGTAACTATCAATTGATACAACTGCTCAAAATGATAAGTAACTGTTGCATTACTCTTAATGCATAGTTGTATGGAAACAGACAAACAATCTTCCATGTTTACTGTAAATCATGAACGTTTCAAGATAACAAGATTCATTGTCACCAATTAGCGCGGAGCATGAACCAATTAGACTACAATATCCATGGATGTAGCCTAATATTTTTATCATAATGCTTCATCAGACACTGTGTCTATGGCCCCAAATACTGTACCACCTTTTCAGACTATTTACAGTATTGACAGTACTGCACTGTATAGATGCAGGCCCTTGTAATTGCTTGTCCAATTCTGCCAGCTCATAACTGATGATTGAGTGCACATTGTGAAAGAATTGATTGGGATCCAATTGCAAGAGCATAGTGATACGTAACATGGAGCCAGCAGGTGATCCAGGTCACAATGGAGGTCAAGCAGTGGTGGGAGGAAGACGAGGAAGACATGTTGGTCAAAGGAATGGTAGAGGACAGGCACCACTTCTGAGAGGTGGTCGTGGGCCTCGTTTGAGAGGTGTGGGGGAACGTGGTAGAGGACAAGGCCACGGACCAAGACAACGGCAGCAACAGCATAGAGTAACCAATGAAATTCGGGCAATAGTTGTAGACCATGTCATAAATCATGGCATGACAATGACTGAGGCGGCTACAATGATACAACCAAACCTCAGAAGGTCAACCGTGGCCTCAATAATCAGAACGTTCCACAATGAGAACCGGTAAGTTATCAGCATGCACTAAACATTATGCTACTCTCAATTGTCAAATGACTGCATACCAATGTGTATCACAGAATAGGTGATGTTTCAAAAATTCTACATTGTACAGTAATCTCTAAATCTCTTTCCAAAATGTATTTTTAGAGGGTGATGGAGCTGGATGCAGATGATGACCATCACAAATTCATATATTTGGATGAGGCAGGTTTTAATCTGGCCAAGACAAGGAGGAGAGGTCAGAATTTCATTGGCCAGCGGGAAACCATCCAAGTACCTGGACAACGTGCGGCTAACATTACCATGTGTGCGGCTATATCAGAAGATGGTGTGGTGGGTTTCAATTTCATAGCTAATTATTTTTGCTTTGATTCAAATAAACCTATGTTGTAATTGTACAGTACTGTAGTGTTTTGCATCAATATATTACAAACTTTGTTCAATGATTCCACTGTGTCTGTAGTATTCTCTCTACTACTGCAGTACTTTTACAGAGATGTATTTACTGTACATGTAATACCATAATGAAACCTGTATCACCTATTTTGTTCTACAATATTTAATGATTGTTCGAAAAATGACACAGTGAAACTATCGGTTGCTTGTGTGTGGGTGATCTATAGTATGTTTCAATGGTATTTCACAGTAAAGTTGTGTTTTGAACCAATGATTGTGCAAGTGCAAGATTTCTTTAAAGATGTGAATGCGCAAGGCAATGTTTTGAACATTAGACCGCCCGTGTTACAAGTGATAACCGTTTTGAGTTTTGTGTCTAGAGTTGTGAAAAATGACATCAAGGTTCTGAAAATAGTAGCAAAGTGATTGTAAAAAACTGTAAAGCACTAGGAAGGAAGAGACAAACTTATTAATAAAACAAAAATAATATGTTTTAGATAGAATGGTGTTCATGAATGTTATGCAATGTTTTTAGGGATTTTATTTTCATGGCAATACCATGACTGAGGTGCCCTTGAGCAAGGCACTGAACCCCAAAACTGCTCCCCGGGCGCCGCCGCATAAATGATGCCCACTGCTCCGGGTGTGTGTTCATGGTGTGTGTGTGTGTGTGTGTGTGTGCGTGCACTTTGGATGGGTTAAATGCAGAGCACGAATTCTGAGTATGGGTCACCATACTTGGCCGTGTTACTTTCACTTCACTTCAATGACTATCTTTGTCCTTTGGTGTGACGTTTTGTCCTAGGGTGTGACAAACATAAAACAACAGAGAAATAAACTTATTTTAAAATATCTTTTAAAAAAAGAGTCAAGTTTGGCATTAGGGGAGTTACAATAATATCTCCTCTTAGGTATAATTTCAAACAGTTCTGTAAGGTTGGTGAAAAAGTTTTATTGACATTCGTAGGGAAAAGTTTATCAACTTCATCTATTCATGGTGAAAATGATTCTAATTAGTACTTTCATGTAAAATAAATATCACTTTAGAAGATAATGTTTTAATAATGTGAACAATTCTGTATTTTTAATGTTATTTAATATAATTTCTTAGTATTTTTTAAATGTCACACCATAGGACACATTTACAGTACTGCTGAGTGAAAACGTGAAAAAAATATGTGAAGTCATTGAAAAATGCGTGTCCACTACTATTTTCTGAAACTGCAGTTTTCATTCTCCACAAATATATGTATTTTTTCTTAAAAAGTTATGTTTTCCAAAAAAGTACTTTTTCTTGGCCATTTGTGAACTACCCAATAATCAAATATCTTTATAATATTAAAGATTTGTGAAAAATATTTATTCAGTTTCTTTAGCTGTAAATATGCAATAATGTTTACATTTTAGATGCTTTCAATAGGTCAGTATTGTACATTGTAGCATCTATCCAAAGACCTGAAATGTACCTTTGTACCTACAGTATAGTACCTGTACCTATGCAGTAATCCCTGTGAATAAAGAATGAGAGCAGGCTCTCCTCCTTAACATTATCTTGTGAGGTCTTGTAAAATGGTACAGTGTCAATGATCGTCAGTTAAAAATAAAAAAAGCAGCCCCGCAAACATCCCTCTCCATTATTATTACAATTATCACCAGACTAACACAAATCACTCTTCCTTTCCTCCTGTTTTCACTTCTCCACCAATCTCAGTCCCATCGTGCCTTTCTATCCCAATCTATTTAAATTCACCCCTCATGCGTCCCTTCAGCCCAAACTCAATCCATCATTTCCTCTGTCTGATCTGATTCAGCATGGCCCATGAGACACATTCTTCTGAATCCCTCATCCACGCTGCGTCTTCAGAGTCTGAGAGCTTCGATGTGAGACTCTGATGATAAGTGTCCAGTCTGCCAGACATCACATCACACATAAGGGTAAATCTGCGGTAAACTCTTAAAGCCATTATCTTGTGCAAGACAATGTAGACGGAAAGTAGGAATGGTGCCTCTGTTATGATGCAATGTGGTTACTAGGGTGTTCTGGTTTGTTGCTAAGGTCTTGCAATGTTATTGTTAGGGCATTGCTGGGGTGTTCTTCTAAGATAAAATAAGATATTGTAGTTTCCATATACAGCCCAGGTCCCTCCTTCAGTTTGTGGTTTGTCAGGTGAAACAGTGTGATTGTTTTGAAAGTAACAGCACACACAGTTCTCCTCCAGTAGCTGAAGAACTACGACGGTGTGGCATGAAGAGACACGAGCCATCATCAAGCTCAAAATGACGAGATTTACTGACGATAAAGACGATTCAAAAGATGCTTAGAGCCAAGGTTTTAGGACACTAATTCTTTTCTCAGTAATGTATTAATTCATGTGAATTGCAATTATTTACACTTACTGATTGAGACAGGGTTATTTTAGTGAATATGAAAAGCTGCCCTCAAGTTCACACTGCAGAACATCTACAGCTGCAGTCTTCAACTTGGCAATAATTATCTTCATTTTAACACTATCTATAGTGTATAATTTCAAACATAAGCATTTTTGCATTTTTTTAAACTTCATTCTATGATAACTTGCTTGGAAAGTGATAATTGTTATCTAATTTAAAAAAAAATTAAAAAGTAACTAACGTTAGAGTGTCTTAAAAGACCACTATATGCACTTAAACAACAAACCGATTATATTTTACCTCCGTATTCAATCACAGTACTTTTTTAAGAAACTATTTGTTAAGAAATGATGCCTCCTATATCTTACCTGACAGACTCTGCGCGTCCCCGAGGCGCATCACCGTCACGAGTAACAGAGTGAAGCTCGAGACGCTCATTCTGCTCGGCGTCGCGTGTGAATCAGTGACGGATCGCATCATCATCGCATTGTTTCAACTCTCCACAGATCAGCGACTCTTCTTGTGCAAACACAGATTCCTCAGCAAAAAAAAAGAGGAAAGATTGCAAGAAAAATAGGAGTAACTTGATTCCTCAGGTTCAAAATTGCAGATGTAAAGTTGTCCACAAAATTGTCATCTGCTGAACTCTGTTTACAAAAGTCTTCCTTTCTTCTCTTTTAAACTTCCCCCACACTTCTTTAGGCTCAAAAATCTTTTCCGTGTAATCCTGAACGTGAAGTAGGCTGTTGAAGCGCCTGAAGCTCGATCAGAGCGTGTTATTTTTGGAATCACGACGCGTGTTTTTATGTCAGACTTTCCTTTTGCCTCCAAACTCCTCTCCCATCAGGACGCCTTTATTCCCCCTCCAGACAGACTCACATTCCTCCACTCAACTGTGTTTCTCCTCCCCTCTTCCTCCGACACAACCACCCCTTCCTTCACCTACAGACTATAACTAACTCTACAGACAGCATGAGACACAGACTCACAACAGCTTTCTTTAAATGTGACGGAATTTGTCTATGGATGAGTCGTTTTAGTAGTGGCTTAACAGTTGGCTGAAAAGTTAAAGGTGACATAATGAAAAAATGACTTTTCTAGGTTTTAAGTGCTATAGCAGGTCTCCGGTGCATTTACCGACCAAGGAAACATTAAAAAGATTAACCCAGTAACTTTGTTTTGGTTTGCCTTTTGCTGATTTCACTCCCCAAGTGATGTGGCAAAGGGATCTTATTATAATAATTTTACACCCCTTAAAGCTGCAGTAGGTAACTTTTGTAAAAATGTATTTTTTACATATTTGTGAAACCTGTCATTATGTCCTGACAGTAGAATATGCGACAGATAATCTGTGAAAAAGCCAAGCTCCTCTGGCTCCTCCCAGTGGTCCTATTGCCATTTGCAGAAATACACAGCTCCCAGTAAGAAACAACCAGTCAGAGCTGTGGTCCGTAACTTTTTTATGTGTTCAAAATTTACAAAATGTATATAATAATCAAGTACACCATGAATCCACTTTCCAAACCCTGTTTTTAGCCTGTCCTAAATCACTAGGGTACACCTATAATAAGTGTTTATATTCTGACTATTTTAGATTGCTTCGGGGGTACCGCGGCGGAGTAACCCGGTACCGTTGTGATTCTTCATAGACATAAACAGAGAGAAGTAGCTCCGGCTACAATGTCCTTCCGCAACACGCAAGCAGTTCTGTTTATTAACCGCTAGAGCGTCAAAAGTTACAGACTGCAGCTTTAATCTGTCAGTTTCTGTCCAAAGTCCATCATTTGGTTTAGTAAGCGGTAACGGTGTAGCAGCTCTAATATCACTGTGAAAGTTTGAGCAGAACACGCTAGCTGTTCTGTCTTTGTCTGCACAGACGAGCACAGAACACTGTTTAGAGTCCCAACCTCAGAGGAGACAAGAACAGTGGATTTATTGATTTATTTACTCTATATTGCTGCTGCCACACAGATCTAAAATAAACATGCATTCTATTTCCCACCAGTTTACCTTCACAGACATAACTGACTGTCTTTTCAACTCGTGTGATTTTGAACGTAAACTCGTGTGTGAATGAGAACTTAGTCTAGTACTTGCTGTCACAGTGTCTGGGTTGTGTTCCCTGGGTTTCCACTAGGTGTCCTCCTTTTCCAGGGTGTCTGTCACCTTATCACTTCCTGTTCCCTTATTTGGTCACCTTCCTCCTTGTTTGTGTTAATTGATTGTTCCCCACCTGTCTCCAGTTCCCTCATCATCCTTCTGTGTATTTATACCCGGTCTGTCTGAGTCTGTGTCACGGAGTCCTTGTCTATGTTTCATGCTTTCCGTAGTCTTGCCCTTGCCGTGTGTTATTGTCTGTTTTCATGTTGTTTGGATATTCTGGTTTTGACCCTGCCTGGACAGTTTACCCCTTTGGATTTGCCCTGAAATAAACATCGTACCTGCAATTTGATCTCTCCTTGTTTCTATATCACCGTACGTGACACTTGCATGCTGTGTCAGCCGTTCTTGGTCAATGTGCTGTCAGAAAACCATCTCAGAAGTTTAAACTCATATGGTTTAAAATGCATGATTTCAGCACTAAAAACATGATAACCAGAACCAAAACAGATGTTTTAGCAGGTCCCAGCTGTAATGATGCAGCTCTATTCTGGAGAAAGGGGGCGGGAGCAGCAACTTATTTGCATTTAAAGAGACAGACACCATAAACAGTGTGTTTCTGCTTCCATTCAAATTAGGTATTTTCAAAATGATATAATAAATGATCGGTGGGGTATTTTGAGCTGAAACTTCACAGACACATTCTGGGGACACCAGAGACTTATATTATATATTGTAAAAAGGGAAATAATAAGTCTTCTTTAAAATGACTTAAAGTTTGAGAGATCTTGTTGGTAAAAAATAAAAAGCCCTATTTTGTGTATTTTGTCTTCCAATATGCACCAGGATGCACCTGATGAAGTTGACTGACAGAATGTAAAATCTGCAGATAGCGTATAAGCAAATAATCAATATGTCCTATATGTCCACATGTTATTGCACAGTAATGATTTTACCAGGGGTGTAGATTACGCGGGGATGTGTCCCCCCACTTTTAATATCATGGTAATTTCAAGTGTGCTCGTATAGAGGTTTTCAAGAGCTGGTGTGAATAAATAAAGATTTAAACTCAGTGAGACAGGATAGTCTGCACATGAGCTGATATTTTATTTGGACCCAGAATAAGGCAAGATGAACATCACAGAGCGCTAAACTCTCCTGCAGTGTGTGTGTGTTTCATTCATTTGTAACCCATGCCCACATCTCTTTCGCTCCCTTAATTACTAATAAACCGTTTTCTGTTAAGTGGACTCCAGCTCCCGTAGCAAATGCTAGCATGAGTATTCAGGACCCCCTTCTCATGTCTTACAGCATGTGAAGAAAGCTGCGAAGCTGCTTCCACTTGCAACACAGGCCCTCACATCTCAGACTTTCCTCCTGCTACTTCTTACCCCTTTTTTCCTTTCCAGTGGCCTCCCGCTCCTGTTGCAGACGCTAGCGTGACGCCAATGCAAGCGTGAGCTGTGCTTGAGCAGTGTGTGAGTGAACTACAGCGTCGCTGCAGATGCACCAGTGTATTCACACTGGAAACGTTTGTATAGTGTCACTGCAGTGGCTCCAAAGCTGCATATTTCTCTACAGGGACAGTTATAAATTTGTTTTTAGAGGTTGGTCGGTTATAAACTTGTATGTTTTGAAGTCTTGAAAGTTATAACACAGGAATTTGTGTGAGGGAAAAACTGCTCGTTTAAGTCATAGGCCTACTCAAATATAGAACGTGCTGTTTATATTGTTATTAGGGGTTCAAGCACACAGTGCTGAAACCCTATTTTAATTTTTTTTTTTTTCACAGCTAAAACTGATTGTGCAGACCAAACCGTAAGGCATAGAGACTTGAAACTTGGTCAGAATGTGGAGCTTCCTGAGGGGACATGCTGTTAAAGAACCGGCCCTAGTGGCGGCACTACAGCGCAAAAAAAACAAAAAAAATACAATTCAGACTTATTGGCTGTAGCTCATAAACCGCTTGATGTAGACTCAAAAACGTAACATTGTTGCTATCCTTGGGTTAGTATGAACAAAATTGTTCAGTGCAAGATTATACTCTACGAAAAACCTTTTTTTCCTTAAAATGAACCGATATCCTAAACCTACTTTTGCGAACAGATGGGAACCGAACCACTGCAGAAATATTCTCTGAACACTGAATATCAATAATTTAACAAAAAAGTTGAAATTTCCTTTTTTGCGCGAAACAGTACACATAAAAAGTGTCTATGCTAACGCTATGAGATCTCTTCACCAAACTTCGTACACATGTGTATAAGCTCAACCTTTGGTTAAATAAAAAAATGCGCATTTCTGCCACTTGGAGACGCTATAAGACAGAAAATAATTATAAATGGCTATAACTAGACAATTGTTGGTCTGATCGACTTGAAAACTTGGTATTAGACTTGGTACTTTGTATGTCGTGTCTTTTTCTGAAGGGGCACAAGTATCTATGAGGACATTTGCTTATCTTAAAAAACATGGCCGCCATTGGCCAAACAAATTTAAGCACCATTTTGTTGGGGTTAATGAAAGTTGATCATAATGAAACTTGGTGGGCATGTTCGACTTATGGCCCTTAAGGAGTGTAAGAATTTTTAAAGAAATCGGCCACTAGTTGGCACTAATGAGTTTTATGGCTCTTTAATAACGTGGTGTTTCACATATCCACACAATATGCATATCATTGACAGATGTCCTCATTATGCACAACTTTGTCTCAAGAACCATTGCCGTTAATCAAATCGTTCAATAATTTCTCACAAATATGTTAAAAACCTACTTTTGCGAACTTGTCCTAGGATTTTTACTCGATCGGAACCAAACCACTGCAGTAATATTATCTAAACTCTCAAGATCAATAATTATAAATAAAAAAAAAATGAAATTTGTCTTTCGGTTACTTGTAATATACCCAAAAACCTATAAAACCTAAACGAAAACTTCATGAAACTTGGTGAAAACATATTTCAGATGACTCTTAAGAAGTGTCATATAGGTTGGTGCTATGGTGATATAGGTTGTGCTATAACAGTTAAAAAGTCCTCAAAAACACAAGATTTCTATGGAAAATGACCTGAAATTAAGAACATGTTCATATATTGACACAAACACTAGATCGTCATATAATATGATACATATCATATGAATTTGTTCAGCTGCCATCATGGTTAATCAGGGTTATCTTCCGTCCACTCCAAATCCGTTTTCAATTCAAAAACAGAAAACGAAAGACTCAAGAGGATTCAAGTGAAAGAACATGAATTCAATAACGAGAAATTGAAAAATGGCTCGTTTATTCGTCATTCCATTAAGTTTAACAAATGGAAAACGAGTTTTTGGCTCGATTTCTCATTTTGTCGTTTGGGGTTTCAATATTTCATTCGCACTTGTGGGCGGAGCTGAAACGCTCATTTTATCTGATTTGTCGAATCGCTCCGCCTTCAACTCGGTCTTTCATTCTTTCAGAATAAGAGTCTTATAAGAGTAATGTCTGAAACCACCGCTCACTGTTAATTAACATAATATTTGAATCAGATGTAGCTGGACACATAATTCGTGCTGCTGCGACTTGGAAGTCACACCTTTAAATTATTTCTAGTTTATAGTATTGTATGAATATTGTCCCACTGTAAATACAGTGCAAATAATTCTGTCTACTTGGATAAAAGTGAAGTGGAAATAAAAATCATATAATAAGTTAAAAGGCACTAGGTAGGTGTGTGTGACATTAATAATTAATTGGGAAAATTAATATAGTTAAATTTATTAAATAAATTAGTAATATTAGTTTTATTACATACAAAATTGAATGATGTTTTTCTTTTTTAGTCTTCTTTGTTGGCCTTGAGAAAGCCAACATATATTTGAACATTATTATCATTTATTATGAGAGTAATTTACAACGACTAAAACTTTAATGTTTCACCAAATTCAGCTCAGATCTTCAGACTCGTCTGACTCGTTGCTGTAACTGGTCAGACTTTTTCCGTCTCAAAAAATCCTAGTGACTTTCATTATCTGAGCAATGAAGGTCTCTTACACTTAATGTCCACTAGAGGGGGAGACAGGATTTCTGTTTACGTAAGTTTAAATGACAAATAAATACATGAATTTCATGTGTACTACCATGAATATGCCATATCTGTGTACAAGAATAAACTTCACACTTCAAGCTGTACTTAAAACTTCCATTCTGGCTTTTTCAACCTACCTCCAAATTTATTTTAAGATTTATTTTTTATTCACACTGGTTTATGCATTTAATGTTTGTCCATCTGGAACTTTTATTTTTCATGAGCTGTACATTTTAAGATGTACTCGGTGTTGATAAATCACGTGCACTGAATGTAAAGTGCTAATGTCAGGACTCTCAGTCCTCCTCCTGGATGGCCAGTGTCCTGCAAAGTTTAGCTACCCCAAATAAACACACCTAAGCTAAGCAAGGTCTTCAGGATCAGTAGCAATGTCCAAGCAAGTGTTGGAACTGAACTCTGCAGAACATGGTTCTCCAGGTTCAGGACTGGGTTTTAAATCTATAAATGAATTTGTACAGTTGGGTGTCTGCATGCAGAGGTGTACTTCAGTAAGTACAATGTAAACTGTAATCTATAAAGATAAAATCTTTAGATCAGCATTTAGGCCACTGCCTTGAGGTCTTTATCCATTGGTCAAAACAGACCTCGCACCCCACCACACTCCTGCTAGCTGTCAACATTAACGGTGGCTGGTGCCAAACAAAAATTATTATGTATCCCTTGCGCATTGTTCAAATTCACTACTCTTTCGTTATGTTCGCGATGAAAACATCCACTCAATTAAACTGCTATAAGCATTAGATTATTTTTTTTTCCTAATTTATTGTTGGTGGCTGTTTTTGCCCCATTGACTTCCATTATAATGACATTTTTGATTGCAAAGCCATGACACATAATCATGCATTCTTGATTGTTTGTGGTTTTCCCTGTTGGGAAGAGGTAAAATTTGTTATTTTTTACAGTTGATCACTAGGTGGGACCATCAACCCTTTAGATAGGCCTGTGCAAAAAAAGCTTAGTTTCTGACTTGTATATGAAGCTATATGGAGTATAACAGCATATTATATTTTGTGTATGTGTGTAAGAGAGAGAGAGAGAGAGAGTGTGTGAGAGAGAGAGAGAGAGAGAGAGAGAGAGTGAGAGAGTGAGAGAGACCTTTGCACACTTACCTTGATGTATTTGAGAAAATCTAATTGTACACCTCAGCTCTCAGAACTACAAGGAGTAAACAAAAGTGTATTTATGCACCTGCTACCTTTTAATGGTGGTGACACGTATAGACTAAACAAAAGCAAAGTACATGGATTTAAACACTTGCATGTCATCCTGCTGGTCATTTGATGGTGAGAAGAGCAGCAAGCAACACGAGAAAGGGCTTGACTTTAACCAAAGTTTTAGAAATGAGACAAAGGTCTCTCTCACTCTCTCTCTCTCTCTCTCTCTCTGTCTCTCTCTCTCTCTCTCTCTCTCACACACACACACACACACTCTCACACTATAATTTGCTGTTAAACTCCATATACAAGCCAGAAACTAAGCCTTTTCTTGCACAGGCCTATCTAAAGGGTTAATGGTCCCACCTAGTGATCAACTGTAAAAATAACAAATTTTACCTCTTCCCAAAAAGCAAAACCACCAACAATCAAGAGTGCATGATTTTATGGTGTCATGGCTTTGCAATCAAATAATGTCGTTATAATGGAAGTCAATGGGGCAAAAACAGCCACCAACAATAACAAATTAACAAATTAAAATCTAATGCTGCACAAAAACTAACAATATATCAAAGCCAATCTTGTTACTAATCTTTGACATGCCCAAGACTGTCATAAAAGGTAAAAAAATATCCAGTCCACAATCACTTTTTATATTGAAAATATGTAATTTTGTGTGTTTTTTCCCCCCAAATCAGTGACATCATTTATGAACTTGGTTCATAAAAGAGTTAAAATCTTGGATTCTTTTTAAACATTTGGTAGTTTTGATCAGGACTGAGGTTGATTAATAGATTTATGCAAAAAAAAAAAAAAATCTTTATCTGATACATTTTTACAGCAGTTTAATTTAGTGGATGTTTTCATCCCGAACATAACGAAAGGGTAGTGAATTTGCCCACAGTGTACTGTTGAGCTTTTGAAAAATTTCAAGCATTTTCCCCAAAATATGTGTCAAAATAAGATTTGTCACCAAAAATCATTCCATTAGCTGAAACACAGAGGAAGTTGTGGCCAAAATATGACTCAACTTTACCCCCTAGTGGACGAAAACGTCCCCAACAACGCATAAGGGGTATTATGTAACAGCAAGTAATTTGTGCAAGTACATTTGACTTGCAGTTTTCCAAAACTTAATCATTTTTATTTGGCACCAGCTGCAGTAGTTAATGTTGTTTTATATTATACAGCTATCATTGAGCTAAGGTTTACCCCCCTCCCACCCCATCTATCATTGAAGAACCTGTGTTACACAGATATGGCATATTCATGGTAGTACACATGAAATTCATGTATTTATTTGTCATTTAAACTTACGTAAACAGAAATCCTGTCTCCCCCTCTAGTGGACATTAAGTGTAAGAGACCTTCATTGCTCAGATAATGAAAGTCACTAGGATTTTTTGAGACGGAAAAAGTCTGACCAGTTACAGCAACGAGTCAGACGAGTCTGAAGATCTGAGCTGAATTTGGTGAAACATTAAAGTTTTAGTCGTTGTAAATTACTCTCATAATAAATGATAATAATGTTCAAATATATGTTGGCTTTCTCAAGGCCAACAAAGAAGACTAAAAAAGAAAAACATCATTCAATTTTGTATGTAATAAAACTAATATTACTAATTTATTTAACAAATTTAACTATATTAATTTCCACAATGAATTATTAATGTCACACACACCTACCTAGTGCCTTTTAACTTAAAAGATGAGAGTGGTAAATGTTACAGACATATTATCATGGAACTGTTCAGTCTATTATTGATTTTTATTTCCACTTCACTTTTATCCAAGTAGACAGAATTATTTGCACTGTATTTATCAGTGTAACAATATTCATACAATACTATAACCTAGAAATAATTTAAAGGTGTGACTTCCAAGTCGCAGCAGCACGAATTATGTGCGCAGCTACATCTGATTCAAATATTATGTTAATTAACAGTGAGCGGTGGTTTCAGACATTACTCTTATAAGACTCTTATTCTGAAAGAATGAAACACCGAGTTGAAGGCGGAGCGATTCGACCAATCAGATAAAAGGAGCGTTTCAGCTCCGCCCACAAGTGCGAATGAAATATTGAAGCCATAAACCATTTTTTAAACCCCAAACGACAAAATGAGAAATCGAGCCAAAAATTCATTTTCCATTTGTTAACCTAGATGGAATAACGAATAAACGAGCCATTTTTCCATTTCTCGTTATTGAATTCATGTTCTCTCACTTGAATCCTCTTGAGTCTTTCGTTTTCTGTTTTTGAATTGAAAACAGATTTGGAACAGACGGAAGATACCCTGATTATGGTTCAGGCCCCTTGAGCAATATAATTATTTATTTTATTTTAGCTAGTTGTTAAATAAGAATGTTATGTTTAGGTCATTACTTGTTCATAGAGATTCACTAAAAAATTAAAAGGTACTGAATATTCATAATATTTTTCTTAGGACGAATATTGAAGATGTCAATATGTTTTAGGAGCCTCTATCTGTATTTCTCCACTACTGCAGCAGTGACTGCTCCCGCAGGAGCCTCTATCAGTATTTCTTGGACATCTCTCCCCGGACAGCACGACAAATACACATAACCATTCACTCTGTTTATTAAATGTAAGTGTGAACTTGTGAATGGTAAATTTATTAGTATTTTGTCACTTTTTTAATTTTTAATTTGAATTAGAATCACAATGCTTTTAAAGGTGAGATGTCTTTATAAATGATATTACTGTGTGGAAACTACTCACTACTTAAGTAAAACAACTAACTTCTACCCAAAATGAGCATATTTTCCCGAACAAAGACATCTAGACTTAAACACACAGAGTAGTTTGTGTATATTCTCTTATTTTCTTGGTTGTTATGTTGCTCTCGTGGTTATATCTGCAGGTGAATTGTACAGCATGTCCATACAGGACTCAGGAGAAATGATACATTTGAGTAAAGTTTGTTTGGGTGAATGCAGAGAGTGTAGGATGGGGGGATTCACGCTCCCCTCATGAATAATTGATTTCTCCTTCTTCCAATGAAAACGCAAGGGCCAGTTGCTCTGCTCTCAGGTTGCTTGGGATGAGAGTCCTCTGGCCCTTTAAGAGGAGGTTTAGGGGTTGGTGTTCCCAGGGTCTTTAATGGAGACAGAACCCATCTGAGAAAGACCCCATTGTGTTGTTGCTTTTCAAAAGAAACCAAGGAATATAGCCCTCTCTCTCTTTCTCTATCTCTTTCTCTCTCAATCTCAAACACACACATACACAAATACACAAACAGAGACAGGATAGATGGAGGCAGAAAGTATCGAACATGGTCTTAAATGGATAAGAAGGTAGAAAAATGCTAAATAGAATAATGAGGAGATTTTGTTTAGACAGACGGAGAGAGTAGTGTGAGTGGGTTAGGTTAATATGAGAGGGAACTGATTAAACTTGTCAAACAGGCTAGACCTGCTAAGCCTTTTGTTTTTACAGTTTTAACCTGTTAGCATTCCAAAAAAACAAAGCAAAAAAAAAAAAAAGATAACCTCAAAAACACGACACATACCTTTCAAAAAAGACCAAAACCATGCATTTATACCCCAAATCAAGAACAGCATGCAGTTTACTAATTGGGTGCCTTTTTAGGCATTTTTGGCACATTTTACAGAAATATCTGTGGGAAAAAACTGTAAAATACAGAAATTCTAAGTTATTTCCGATGTATCCAAATTAGGATATACTTATCTAATTTTTTTCATTTGTATTTTTTGTGGGGAGTGGGGGGGGGGGGGGTGTTGTATTGCTGCTGCCAAGGTGAATATAATATAAGGTGTATATAGGAATATAAGGTGGTCATAATTCAGAAAATTCCTGAAAAAATAACAGCTGCCAGCCATATGACTTTTTTTTACGTTATTTATTTATTTATTTATTTTTTAGACAAGCAGTTCTAGTTCTCAGCATGCTTCACATAGGATTGGATAAAGATAATAAATGTTTAAATTAAGTGATTTATTTGTTTTCATTGGGAAAGGAAAAGACCTGATATTGTTTAATGCTGTTATGTTTGACATTTAAAAGTGTTTCTATAAAGTTAATAAGTTTTTGTAGTTACCTTTGTGTTTTTGTGGTTACCTTTTTTGGCTGCCATACTTTTAAGAGGTTTTTTTCTGTTGAATTACAGATTATTTCTGTAATTTTACATACATTTGTAAGTAATTTAAGAAAAAGAAGAAACACTGTATGAAAAATGTGGATTACTGTAATGTATTTTTAATGTCATAATAATAAAAATAACAGCCAATTTGTTAATTTACAGATACTGTTGGTACTTTTACAAAGTTTGGACTACAACTTAAAAGAAAAGAAAACAACCATAAAAAAGCTGTTTTCTGTAAAAGTAATATTTTCTTTTATAGTTTTTAGGCTATCTGCACAAAATGCCCTGAATGCACATAAATGTGTCTGTGCGACTCTGAATAAACTCCTTCTGTGGATGTGTTCTTTATGAAACAACGGGAAGAAACACAGCAAACTAAACTCAAAAAATTCACAGTGTTTTTGGACTGCTTGATTTATCGAACGTGATCATCATGCACATCAGGTCAGTAAAGCCAGTTCTGTGATAAGTAGTAAATCTCCGTGGAGCAGAATTTACTACACAGAGCTGTGGTTCACTGACAAGCTACACACACACAAAAAAAAAAAATCAACTTGATGATATAATCGATTATGAAATCAAAGAAATCTTTCACAATAATGACAGCTGTTTGCATAGCTTCTCTTGAGAACTTCGGCTGTGTGAAACGTTAGTAAGTGCTGTTCTGTCTTAGATCACATGAAAATACAAATATAAATCCTTCTGTGGGAAGATGTGGCTTCTTACACACAATAAGGCATGCAATTTATTTTGTAGTATTCTAAGCAGTGATAATGGCATTGCATTATAAATATACTTTATCATAATGAGTATTAAAATAATAATAAATCGAATAAACCATATATTGTCATAGTCGTGTGTTTATTAGTCAGGTTGAATCAATGAAAGCAGTTAAATTTTCTGTTTATCGCAATCACAATTTCTATTTCATTTCAATTAATCATGCAGCCCTACAGCGTTTTATTATAATAGTGTTCTCATTTTATGACAGTCCTAGCATAGCATCACCCTTATCATGATAGGCTGTACAGTATATTAACTTATTAAGAGAAAACCTAGTTCTATGTGAAATCAGATATTTGAGTGCTCCCTTATAGCCAAAATTGCATGATCATAACAACAACGAATATTTGACTGTGAGACTGGTGAATCAGGCTACTATATCGAAGCATTTTTTTGTATTTTTTATTCCTTATTCTGTTTTTTGTTCTGTCGCTGTCATTATGTTGCACTGCGAAGCTTCTGTCACGAAAACAAATTCCTTGTATGTGTAAACATACCTGGCAATAAAGCTCATTCTGATTCTGACTATTCGGGGTCAACCCTACATAGGTAATTACTCAGAACATGACTGCCAGTCAGTCTCCCCTTAAACTGCATCATCCATCTGTATGTGAAATGTGTACTACAACTGTATTACTTGTAGACTCATAGATCTGGTTAAATTCAGAAGTTCCTGTACACCATCTTCTGGTTGCTAACAAAACTACAAGTGCAGGCTGAAAGCCGTGTCAGTGCTGATTACTGCTCAGGGTCCTTTTTAAAGAACTGCCTGTGGGCAGTAGCTCTGTACGGAGCAGGAAGACTTATTATTTGTTCATTCCTCCTCTTTAAGTCTGAAACTTCAAACCTTTTTGTTTGCAACTATATAATTAATCACATCTTTTATGCAGGAGGCACCAAAAAAGTTGTGCCATAAAAATGTATGTCTTTGTATTTTAATGTATAAATAATGCCAGGGTTGGTGAGAAGTAAAATACAACGTTTTTACGTATTTAATTTAAAAAGTGTAAGTAAATGTTCTTTGTTATAATTAGCCTACATTTTAAATCCGGAGTTATCAGATTAGTTACATCTGAAAAGTATTTGAGATTGCCAAAGTGATTACTTTTCATTTTAATATAATTTCTTAATTTAATATTCAAGTAAACAGTCTGGGGATTTTAACCAATGTGGCATTTGATTCTCCATTTAAAAAATACAAATAAAAATAAAAACTGCGCAGCAGCTGTTCATTTAGTAACTCCTAGTGAGCGATACATGCTCATCATCACCACACAAACATTCTCCTAGATCTCACACTTTGCCTTCAGTTAACAGATCTATATGAATCACACATGAAATAAAAGTTTATGAAGTCAAACGATACCTTTATGTGCTTTACAGATAAGTCTATATTCATTTGAAATGTTAAATAATAGATCATCTTTGGTCATCATGCAAGTTCATGATCCGATTCATGAACAGATGATTCTTTTGAGTCAATCTTTTAAAAGAATAAATTATTTGGATTAACGAAACCAGTGTTAAACCAATGGTTCACCAACTGGATATATCTGAGGTGCAGGGCTTGCAAAATTGGTAACCCGACATACCGGGGATATTGTGTTTTCCAGTCGGGCTCCAAAATACATCAACTTCCTGCCCGATGGGCTATCATGAATAGTGATGTACAATTCCATTCGGAGCTTGCGTGCGCACTCATTTAAAGCACGCGCTGAGAGCAGCATTTCAGACGATGCGTGTACACAGAATTGATTCCTCTTTTGCGTATCCTTGCTTCTGAATGAACACATACACACAAAATTATCTCAAATAATTGTCCCTGCAAGTATTCTCATAAACACAGTCGGTTATGTCTTAAGTGAACGTATACAGTTGAGGAAGACATCTCCTGTGCATTATTATATTGGATCCATGCATTGGTTCTTAACCCTTTAACTGTCACCCCCAATTTTTTAAAAAGGCATTAAAGTGCACTATAAAAACTTAAATTGCTGTAATTTATGAACATTTTGAAATATAAAACTAAGTTTGGTCTCTTTTTAAAGAAGAATTTTTTTCAGTGCGACGCGCTCGTTTTTTTCCAGGCACGCACCGCATCGAGTTAAAAACATCTCAACTTTTCAGAATGCCGCAAGCACACCGCAGGTCATGTGACAAGAACCAACCAATCAGCTTCATCTTTTCCCATAACAACGCTGAAAGCTCAGCCAAGATGAAGGAACAGCTGACCATAGCTATATATGGATTGCCATTTTGAAATAAATTTAGTAGCAGAGCTACTAGAAACGATTTTTAGAGCTGCAAATCCATTTATCCTTTGCTGAAATTTCTGCGTCTTCATGGAAAGAGCAGGTCATGGTTGCTTAGCAACGGCATACGCCTCGGGAGCGCAACTGCTCGAGCGCTTTGGAAAGGAGGAGAAAGCAGTGCGCCTAGCTTTTTCTACGCGTTTTTAGGCGCGATATGTGAACGGCCCCTTACTCTATAATAAAAGTAACTCGTTACTAGGGAAAGTAACGTCTTGGTTACGTATGTAACCCTCATTCCCTGAAGGAAGGAATGGAGACGTTACGAATGGGATCTCACCCGAGAGCCCAATTACCTTCGAGTGGTACAAAACAAGCCAATGGTACACAAAGTACCTTGATCTGCGGGATTTGCATCGCGAACGCCCCACAGAGCGGGTATATAAGGAGCAACGCGAGCAACTCACAGCAGCTGTCGCAGGAAACCCAGACGAACCGCTGAATCGCGCCGTCACACCAACACCAGCTCCTGCTTGTAACACTCCGGTGATAGCAGCAAGCGATGTACTCGGCTCCGAAGCGAAAGCTTGAATGCGAGTTGCTCGCGTTGCTCCTTATATACCTGCTCTGCGGGGCGGAGCTCGCGATGCAAATCCCGCAGATCAAGGTACTTTGTGTACCAGGCAAGATCCCATTCGTAACGTCGAATGTGACAGACTGAAAGGGAACTATTTGTGTTACTGTTAAAAAAAAAAAGAAAAAAAAAGTTGCTATATGTCAAAGAATTATTTATTTATTTATTTTGGAGCAGTTTTCACAAGTCAGTTAAAATGAGTAGAACAGACAGGTGTTCATACATAACTTTCAATATTTATTGCAAGTCAACAGACAGCAAGAGTTTTATCCTGCACTTCCAAGTATTATCTTTGTAAGAAAAGTGTTTTTGGCCACTAGTTTTGTAGATGCCTGTGTCACATATTACATGTACACATTACATGCATGTTCTTGCCTTTGACCACAATGAATTTAAAGTAGTGGTTATATCTCCACCTTGAAAATGCCAACTTTTCATCGGATCGCTCCTGACTCGCCATCTCTGCTTCTGCTGCGAATCTCGCGTGTGTGTGTGTGTGAGTGTGTGTGTGTTTGACGGCTCTGATTGGCTACCATGAAACACGTGACTCTGCCTTAGCCAATCATAATCGCTTATCTCATTATTAACCCACCTGCTCACTCGCTGTGTGAGCCAGGGGTGCGTTCGGATTACATAGTAGTGATGGGAACTTCGATTCTTTTCCGCGAACCGGTTCTTTCGGACGGTTCGATTCAATAAACCGGTTGAAAAAAACGGTTCTTTTAGGCTCGACGTAATGACGTCATTGGCGATGACGTAATGGCGTCACGTCTATCAAACATTCAAATATATAAAGTCAGTAATCATAACTTTAGTCAGTTAAAAACCTCATAATCATGAAAAGTTTACAATTAAGTTTTGCAACAACACACCCAAATACAGTAACAGCAATAATGTGCATATGAGGATTTAAGTCTTGAAGATATAAAGTAAATAAATTAGGTGTCATCAGCGCAGAAACCACTATACATAAACCATTGCGATGTATTTGTTATTAAATGAACTTACGTTTCGCCAGATTGCCCCTTCATTCAAGCCCTCGGTTTACCCGCGCTCATAACATTAGCACAGAATCAGTTCAGAATCAAATACCAAAAGTCGGCTTCACGCTGAATCACGCATGCGCAGTATCATCAGCTCCTCTGTTCTCAAAACGGACACGTCCGAAAGAAACGGTTTTGGTTCAGTGTACTGATGATCTGAAAACAGATGCAACCGGTTCTTGACTCGAGAACGAGAATCGCTCTAACCGGCACGTGCTGCAGTTCAGTATAATCAGCTGCTCTACTCGTGTTCATGTTCTGTTTACTACAAACTCAATTTGTGAATGTGTCATCATTAACTATAAATACAGTACACATATTTCATAAATCATCCCTTATTCCTATTAAACATAGAGTCTTTAGAGTTCTTAATTATTGTCCAACTTCCCTGAAACCCCCTCTGGCCTATACATAATCTACAATATACAGATTAGAAACATTCATCTTAAAAAATAAAATAAAATAAAAAATAATAATAAAAATGTATATAGATCTTTTATCACACTTTCCGAAATACTTTACACGCATGCGCAGTAGCATCAGTTCATCGGTTCTCAAATCGGACGCGTCCGGCAGAAACGATTCTCAGTTCAGTGTACTGGTGATCCGAAAACCGATGCAACCGGCTCTTGACTCGAGAACGAGAATCAGCTCATCGGTTCTCAAATCGGACGCGTCCGAAAGAAACGGTTCTCAGTTCAGTGTACTGGTGATCCGAAAACAGATGCAACCGGCTCTTGACTCGAGAACGAGAACTGCTCCAGCAGTGGGCGTGTTCGTTCGTCATCTGGCTCGGCTCGGTGTTCATCTTCAGTTCGGTCTACACAGCAGTTCAGTCAGTCTACTGTTTGAGTAAATGAATTACTCCGGGATATTGGTTTATTCTGACTCAGAGGGAGTGTCAGTCACGTTAAAAAAGTTAACATGTTAAGTAATTTGTGGATTAATGCTTATTGGAGACGTGAACCGTTTCAAACGATTCAGTTCGATTTGGTGAACTGGTTCAACCGGTTCACTAAGAAGAGCCGGTTAAATTGAACGATTAGTTCACGAATCGAACATCACTATTACATAGTTTATTAAATCAATGCAAAGTAACGCACCACATTTAACGTCCAGTAAGGTTAACGGCGTTATAACGACGGGAAAAGTAATTAGTTAGATTACCCCGTTTACTATATATAAAACTGGGGGCAGATGTTCACTAGGATCTAGTTTTGGTTTCTTAATAAGAGGCTTGATAACCGCCAGCTTGAATGGTTTTGGGACGTGACCTAAAGATAACGACGAGTTAATAATATTGAGAAGCGGTTCTTCGGCTACAGGTAACAACTCTTTTAGTAATTTAGTGGGTACAGGATCTAATAAACATGTTGTTGGTTTAGATACAGTGATAAGTTTATTTAGCTCTTCCTGTCCTATAGTTGTAAAGCACTGCAGTTTATCTTTGGGTGAGATGGATGAAACTGAAGTGTTAGATGCTGTAGAATCTACATTCGCTATTGTATTTCTAATGTTATCTATTTTATCAGTGTAGAAATTCATAAAGTCATTACTATTAAACTGTAAGGGAATATTTGAATCAGGTGGCGTCTGGTTATTTGTTAATTTAGCCACTCTGCTAAATAAAAATCTTCTGTCTGTCTGTCGTGACATTTGCCAAGTATAGTGACCCATACTCAGAATTGGTGCTTTGCATTTAACTCATCCAAGTGCGCACACACAGCAGTGAGAAGTGATCACACTGTGAACACACACCCGGAGCAGTGGGCAGCTATAATATATATATATATATATATATATATATATATATATATATATATATATTATTAATTTGTTTTTTTTTTCTGTCGTGACATTTGCCAAGTAAAAATAAAAACCAAATAAAAACCTTGTCATCCATGTCAACACTGATCCAGGTTAATGAAACCACTTTTGCATCTCATTTCACACCTAGCATTTGCTCTCTCTTATTATACACAGTCGCAGATTTTTATTAAGACAAATTATAAATGAAAATGTATTTTTTTTTATTTTTCAGACAAAATTAGTGTTTGGAATAACGCCTGTTAAAAGAACGGCATTAGGTAATGACGTTATTTTTTCAGTAATCTAACTAATTACTTTTCCCGTCGTTATAACGCCGTTAACATTACTGGACGTTAAATGTGGTGCGTTACTTTGCATTGATTTAATAAACTATGTAATCCGAACGCACCCCTGGCTCACACAGCGAGTGAGCAGGTGGGTTAATAATGAGATAAGCGATTATGATTGGCTAAGGCAGAGTCACGTGTTTCATGGTAGCCAATCAGAGCCAGTGTTTTTACACCAGCGGAGTCAAACACACACACACACGCACGCGAGATTCGCAGCAGCAGCAGAGATGGCGAGTCAGGAGCAATCCGATGAAAAGTTGGCATTTTCAAGGTGGAGATATAAGCACTACTTCAAATTCATTGTGGTCAAAGGCAAGAACGTGCATGTAATGTGTACATGTAATATGTGACACAGGCATCTACAAAACTAGTGGCCAAAAACACTTTTCTTACAAAGATAATACTTGTAAGTGCAGGATAAAACTCTTGCTGTCTGTTGACGTGCAATAAATATTGAAAGTTATGTACATAGAATAATTCAATATCACATTAAGAGTCGTTTTTTTCTACGAAAATCAGCATGATTACATTTAGATTTTTTTTTTTACAACAGTTCAATGAACAATAAGTTAATTAAGAGACTTGCATTTTGGAAACCATATTGCCATCAGCTGTTCAACTGTTTAAATGTATTGGTCCAGTCGCAACAACTCACTTATTAACAGTGACTTGCTGACACATACTGGTGGTTTTAATTGGACATTTAAAGTATATTTGTATTTTTATAATTTCAAATCAGTATTCAAAATGTTATGTCTTACATCAAAACATTATTTCTGCATTAGTAACTGCAGGTTAAATGCGTTCATGTCCTGCATTAAACTGTAACAGCATTAAACTGTAATCTAAATGCCACTTCAGATGAAGCTTCTGTGTTTCCTCTGCATTGCAAAGATTACTTTTGTTAATCCTGATTTAATTTGCCTGTTAACAGCTCAAATGTCTTATTATTCTAAATAACTGATTCATTTAATTAAAGAAAACTGGTTTGAGATTTATAGGCCTATCCCAGGGATGTCAAACTCAGTTCCCCTGCAGAGTATAGTGTCACAGTGTCTGGGTTGTGTTCCCTGGGTTTCCACTAGGTGTCCTCCTTTCTCACAGTGTCTGTCACCTTACCACTTCCTGTTCCCTTATTTGGTCACCTTCCTCCTGTTGAGTAATTGATTGTTCCCCACCTGTCTCCTGTTCCCTCATTATCCTTCTGTGTATTTATACCCGGTCTGTCTGAGTCTGTGTTACGGAGTCCTTGTCTATGTTTGATGATATCCGTAGTCTTGCCATTTCCGTCTGTTCTGTTCTGTTGCATGTTGTTTGGATACTCTGGTTTTACTCTGGAGCGGGAGAGAACCAATCGGTTTAAGGGAACCCGCCTGGTCGTGTTTCGCGGGACCAGGGGAGGTCGCCGAGGAGGAGGTGGGCGAGAGGAAGCTCAGGATCGCTCTCCACCATGGCCCCCCTTCGACTTGGGGCTCACGTGGGAGGGACCAGAGCCGCCGTCTCACCAGGGCAGAAGGAGAAAGCCAGCAACTCTGCCCATGATGGCCGCAGGTCCAGCACCACAGCACGAGATGGCCGCCAACCCAGCGCCGCTGCGGTGCATGGCCACCAACCCCGCACCACGAGGCAAGATGGCCGCCAGCCCAGCGCGACAGTACAAAATGGCCGCCAGCCCAGCGCCACAGCACAAGATGGCCGCCAGCTTAGAGCCACAGCACAAGATGGCCGCCAGCCCAGCGCCACAGCACAAAATGGCCGCCAGCCCAGCTGAGGCGGTGCCCGATGCTGTTCCGGAGGCCGAGGCGGTGCCCGATGCCGTTCCGGAGGCCGAGGCGGTGCCCGATGCTGTTCAGGAGGCCGAGGCGGTGCCCGATGCCGTTCCGGAGGCCGAGGCGGTGCCCGAGGCCGTTCTCGAGGCCAAGGCGGTGCCCGATGCTGTTCCGGAGGCCGAGGCGGTGCCCGATGCTGTTCCGGAGGCCGAGGCGGTGCCCGAGGCCGTTCCGGAGTCAAGTCAGATTCCTGTTGACCTTCCCAAGTCAAGTCAGGTGCCCATTGACTTTCCAGAGTTGAGTCAGTTCCCGGTTGACCCTCTAGAGTCGAGTCAGGTGTTCATGGACCCTCCAGAGTCAGGGTTAGTCACCGTCGACCTTCCAGAGTCAGGGTTAGTTACCGTTGACCCTCTAGAGTCAGGGCTAGTTCCTGTTGACCATCCAGAGTCGAGTCATGTTCCAGTTGTTCCTCTTGAATCAAGTCAGATTCCTGTTGACCTTCCCGAGTCGATTCAGGTGCCCGTCGACTTTCCAGAGTTGAGTCAGTTCCCAGTTGACCCTCCTGAGTCGAGTCAGGTGTTCATGGACCCTCCTGAGTCAGGGTTAGTCACCGTCGATCATCCAGAGTCAGGGTTAGTTACCGTTGACCCTCCAGAGTCAGGGCCAGTTCCTGTTGACCCTCCAGAGTCGAGTCAGGTTCCAGTTGACCCTCCAGAGTCGAGTCAGGTTCCAGTTGACCCTCCAGAGTCGAGTCAGGTTCCAGTTGACCCTCCAGAGTCGAGTCAGGTTCCAGTTGACCCTCCAGAGTCGAGTCAGGTTCCAGTTGACCCTCCAGAGTCGAGTCAGGTTCCAGTGGACTCTCCAGAGTCGAGTCAGGTTCCAGTGAACTCTCCAGAGTCGAGTCAGGTTCCAGTTGACTCTCCAGAGTCGAGTCATGTTCCAGTTGACCCTCCAGAGTCGAGTCAGGTTACAGTGAACTCTTCAGAGTCGAGTCAGGTGTTCGTGGACCCTTCAGAGTCAGGGCTAGTCACTGATGACCTCCCAGAGCCCGGGCTAGATACCATGGACTTTCCAGAGACTAGGCTGGTCACCGTTGACCTTTCAGAGTCAAGTCAAGTCACTGGTGATTTTCAAGGACTGAGTCAAGTCACTGGTAATTTTCAAGGACTGAGTCAAGTCACTGGTGATTTTCAAGGACTGAGTCAAGTCACCGGTGATTTTCAAGGACTGAGTCAAGTCACCGGTGATCTTCATGAACAAAGGCAAGTCACCTCTGATCTTCATGAACAAGGGCAAGTCACCTCTGATCTTCATGAACAAAGGCAAGTCACCATTGATCTTCATGAGCAAATGCAAGTCACCAATGATCTTCATGTACAAATACAAGTCACCAATGATCTTCATGAGCAGTGTCAGGCCAGCACCAATCTTCTGGTGTCCAGTAAGGACACCAGGGGATTACCAGAGTTTCGTCGTCCCGTTGGTCCAGCCACAAGGAGGTCTGCTCCGCCCTGGGGGACTTCCGCCCTGACCACACTTTTGTGGTGGTCTTCTGCTCCGCCCTGGGGGGCTCTCGCCCTGACTACACGGTTGTGGTGGTCTTCTGCCCCGCCCTGGAGGACTCTGGCCTCGACCCCAAGGATGTGGTGGTCTTCTGCTCCGCCCTGGGGGGCTTCATGTTGTTTTTTGCCTTTTGTTTTGTGTTCACCCCTGTCCCTGTTCCTCTCTGTTAGTCTGGCCCTCCGTCCCTCTCCTCCTGAACCTCCTCCGGTCCTCCTCCCTCCTGGTCTCCCTGTTTTTTTGTTACATTCTGGTGCCTGTTCCCCATGTTTTTTGTTACTGGCCCTCCGTCCCTCCCCCTGAGCCTCCACCTGTCCGCCTCCCTCCTGGTCTCTGTTTTGTGTCTGTCGTGGAGCGTCTGGGAGCCGCTCCTTAGAGGGGGGGTACTGTCACAGTGTCTGGGTTGTGTTCCCTGGGTTTCCACTAGGTGTCCTCCTTTCTCACGGTGTCTGTCACCTTACCACTTCCTGTTCCCTTATTTGGTCACCTTCCTCCTGTTGAGTAATTGATTGTTCCCCACCTGTCTCCTGTTCCCTCATTATCCTTCTGTGTATTTATACCCGGTCTGTCTGAGTCTGTGTTACGGAGTCCTTGTCTATGTTTGATATCCGTAGTCTTGCCATTTCCGTGTGTTCTGTTCTGTTGCATGTTGTTTGGATACTCTGGTTTTGACCCTGCCTGGACTGTTTACCCTTTTGGATTTGCCCTCAATAAAACATCATACCTGCACTTGGATCTCTCCTTGTTTCCTGTATCACCGAACGTGACAATAGTTCCAAACCTGCTCCAACACCCATACCATGTGATTTTTCAATTTTCAATTTTAATTAATGTAATGGTACTTTTACTTGTGATATTGAATTATTCTATGAAATGATATAAATATATACATTTTCTTCCCCTATATCTTCAATTTTATGATCATTCTAAATGCATTTTAACAGACTGCATCACGCAGTGAAAGAACACATTCTAAAGGCCCTATCATACACACGGCACAATGCAGCGCAAGGCATAGTGCAAGTGTTTTTGCTAGTTTCAGCCCAACACAGTTCTTATTTTCCCATCCTGTGCCACTTGGTTTAAATAGCAAATGCATTTGTGCTCATTTGTGCGCTCATGGGTGTGCTGGTCTAAAAAAGAGGTGTGTGGTACTGAAAATAGACTTTGCCATAGACCAACTCATACCTGGTCTAAAGTCTAAAGTAAAAATGGCACAATCATTTGTTTATTTTTTTGTTATTTAAAGAGCACAATAGTAGAAAATGCACATTAACTTTGCTTATTGTTAGAATTAATTTGCAAAAGTTTATTAATGGAATACACCAGTGACAGAAATGTTAGGCTAGGCAGAGAGTCAATACCACAACAGCAGTCCTGTCTTTCAACATACACAAGGCAGAGACGAGTAAGTAGGCAAAATGTCCAAACACAATCATCAGTCCAAATCAGGCTATCAATCAAAAAAGGGTTAATTCAACAAACATGAAACAGATGGCAGAATGAGGCAGAATCAAACACAGGACAGGCAGGCAGAAAACAATGGATAAGCAGGCCGGTAAGGCAGGTAAACTGGCAATACATGCAATGAGCAAACACACAGGCTGTGTTCGAAATGGCATACTTACTTACTGCATACTGCATAGTGCCCAGTACACAGTGTATACTGCCTACTATTTTTTAAAGAACAGTGTGTATTTAAATGCAATGTCAATGTCAATGTCACCTTTATTTATATAGCGCTTTAAACAAAATACATTGCGTCAAAGCAACTGAACAACATTCATTAGGAAAACAGTGTCAATAATGCAAAAATGATAGTTAAAGACAGTTCATCATTGGATTCAGTTATGTCATCTCTGTTCAGTTAAATAGTGTCTGTGCATTTATTTGCAATCAAGTCAACGATATCGCTGTAGATGTAGTGTCCCCAACTAAGCAAGCCAGAGGCGACAGCGGCAAGGAACCGAAACTCCATCGGTGACAGAATGGAGAAAAAAACCTTGGGAGAAACCAGGCTCAGTTGGGGGGCCAGTTCTCCTCTGACCAGACGAAACCAGTAGCTCAATTCCAGGCTGCAGCAAAGTCAGATTGTGCAGAAGAATCATCTGTTTCCTGTGGTCTTGTCCTGGTGCTCCTCTGAGACAAGGTCTTTACAGGGGATCTGTATCTGGGGCTCTAGTTGTCCTGGTCTCCGCTGTCTTTCAGGAATGTAGAGGTCCTTTCTAGGTGCTGATCCAGCATCTGGTCTGGATACGTACTGGATCCGGGTGACTGCAGTGACCCTCTGATCTGGACACAGACTGGATCTGGTGGCCACGGTGACCTCGGAACAAGAGAGAAACAGACAAATATTAGCGTAGATGCCATTCTTCTAATGATGTAGCAAGTACATAGGTTGTTATGGGAAGTGTTTCCGGTTCCGGTTTACCTAATTAATGCAGGCTAAAAATCCTTTAACGGATTTGGATAATAAAAGCATATTAGTATGTTATGTGTATGCCAGGTTAAAGAGATGGGTCTTTAATCTAGATTTAAACTGCAAGAGTGTGTCTGCCTCCCGAACAATGTTAGGTAGGTTATTCCAGAGTTTGGGCGCCAAATAGGAAAAGGATCTGCCGCCTGCAGTTGATTTTGATATTCTAGGTATTATCAAATTGCCTGAGTTTTGAGAACGTAGCGGACGTAGAGGATTATAATGTAAAAGGAGCTCATTCAAATACTGAGGTGCTAAACCATTCAGGGCTTTATAAGTAATAAGCAATATTTTAAAATCTATGTGATGCTTGATAGGGAGCCAGTGCAGTGTTGACAGGACCGGGCTAATATGGTCATACTTCCTGGTTCTAGTAAGAACTCTTGCTGCTGCATTTTGGACTAGCTGTAGTTTGTTTACTAAGCGTGCAGAACAACCACCCAATAAAGCATTACAATAATCTAACCTTGAGGTCATAAATGCATGGATTAACATTTCTGCATTTGACATTGAGAGCATAGGCCGTAATTTAGATATATTTTTGAGATGGAAAAATGCAGTTTTACAAATGCTAGAAACGTGGCTTTCTAAGGAAAGATTGCGATCAAGTAGCACACCTAGGTTCCTAACTGATGACGAAGAATTGACAGAGCAACCATCAAGTCTTAGACAGTGTTCTAGGTTATTACAAGCAGAGTTTTTAGGTCCTATAATTAACACCTCTGTTTTTTCAGAATTTAGCAGTAAGAAATTACTCGTCATCCAGTTTTTTATATCGACTATGCAATCCATTAGTTTTTCAAATTGGTGTGTTTCACCGGGCTGCGAAGAAATATAGAGCTGAGTATTATCAGCATAACAGTGAAAGCTAACACCATGTTTCCTGATGATATCTCCCAAGGGTAACATATAAAGCGTGAAGAGTAGCGGCCCTAGTACTGAGCCTTGAGGTACTCCATACTGCACTTGTGATCGATAGGATACATCTTCATTCACTGCTACAAACTGATGGCGGTCATATAAGTACGATTTAAACCATGCTAATGCACTTCCACTGATGCCAACAAAGTATTCAAGTCTATGCAAAAGAATGTTGTGGTCAATTGTGTCAAACGCAGCACTAAGATCCAATAAAACTAATAGAGAGATACACCCACGATCAGATGATAAGAGCAGATCATTTGTAACTCTAAGAAGAGCAGTCTCAGTACTATGATACGGTCTAAATCCTGACTGGAAATCCTCACATATACCATTTTTCTCTAAGAAGGAATATAATTGTGTGGATACCACCTTTTCTAGTATCTTGGACAGAAAAGGGAGATTCGAGATTGGTCTATAATTAACTAGTTCTTTGGGGTCAAGTTGTGGTTTTTTGATGAGAGGCTTAATAACTCAGTTTGAAGGTTTTGGGGACATGTCCTAATGACAATGAGGAATTAATAATAGTCAGAAGAGGATCTATGACTTCTGGAAGCACCTCTTTCAGGAGCTTAGATGGTATAGGGTCTAACATACATGTTGTTGGTTTAGATGATTTAACAAGTTTATACAATTCTTCCTCTCCTATGGTAGAGAATGAGTGGAACTGTTCCTCAGGGGGTCTATAGTGCACTGTCTGATGTGATACTGTAGCTGACGGCTGAATGGTTGCAATTTTATCTCTAATAGTATCGATTTTAGAAGTAAAGTAGTTCATAAAATCATTACTGCTGTGGTGTTGGGAAATGTCAACACTTGTTGAGGCTTTATTTTTCGTTAATTTAGCCACTGTATTGAATAAATACCTGGGGTTATGTTTGTTTTCTTCTAAAAGAGAAGAAAAGTAATCGGATCTAGCAATGTGTGGACTTTGTACACAGATCTCAAAGTAGTTCGTACATATTTTACTAGGTGGCTTATTCATTAGAATGACCACACCTAACCCCACCCCTAAACCTAACCCTCGCAGAAATCATGCTAAATTATGATTTATTGAGCATATACATTTTACGTGCACGTCCGTTCTCTGGGATCGAACCCATGATAGCATGATTGCATATCAAGGTATAACGCAATAATCTACCAACTAAGCTACACAAATCACAGTGCAAATAAAAGAGTACAAAACATTAATATGAAAACCTTTTGCCGATAGGGGCGCAATTGTAGTATACGCTCTGATGGGTCGTATTTCAGGGATTTGGACAAATGACCTATACGAGCGTATTGGTTGGAGGACAGGTTGGAAACTACTGCCAGGTGGCGCAAAGAGATGGATTGCGAACAAAATGTAATTGTAAAATGAAAGGAAGTTATAAAACAACAATAACATTATAAAATACATTATAACATCCTTCCAAAATTTTAAAGAAAGACCTTTACACAAAGGCTCTTATGCATGCTATTGTTATTAAACAGTCATTACATATATAGGCATATATATATATTTAAAGGTCACGTTTGTCATGATTTTTTAAGGTTTGATTGTGTTTACAGTGTGCAATATAACATGTGTTCATGTTTCGCGTGTAAAATAACACAGTATTTTTCACAAAATTCAGTTATCTGTATACCGCTGTTTTCACTGTCATAAAAACGGGGTGATGACTTCCTTGTTCTATAAAGTCCCTCCTTCAGAAATACGTAACGAGTTGTGATTGGGCCAGCGGTTCCTGTGTTGTGATTCGACAGCAGCTGAGCGCACGCTGCCCTCCTGGAAACATGATTGGACTAGTTTTGAGAAGCAAGGGGGCAGGATTTGTTTTGAAAACCTGGCAATCCTGATCTAAACGCTCGTGCTGGAGATGTACTTCTAATCACAGAACACCTTTACTGACGAGATGCGCATGAAAATCGCATTTGATTTTTTGTACAGCCCTAACATCTAGTTAACAAAGCTAAACAGCGTTGCCCTTTGTTTAATAAGTTACAGAAACTGTTAAACGCACCAACTTAAATAATAAAATACACTTACCGGTTGTTGTCCATAAACAACGCCTTCTCCAGACAAAGAGGGAATTGCTCCATCTTTCAGTAAAAATCTTTGTGCGAATACGGCATTAAACTGATTGAGATTTAGGAAGCTGTCCTCAGCAAAATGTGCTGCACATAGTTTTACATGTGGATTATAATTTTCGGGAACAGAGTTAAACATAAATTGTAACCAGTGATCTCTAAGTTCAGCGTCCCTGGGAAGCCCAAACAAAGATGATTGGACTCCGAGATGAAAATAACAGCGTTTCACGAGTTCACGCTTGCATATAATTAGCTGAGGTATGGTATGCGTATTTGGCGTGCTGTCCGGAGAAGGGCTCCGAGCTCGGGAATGGCCCGAACCTAGAGTACCCCCCCTTCCCCGTCTATTTATAAAGTGAACTCGAAGTGAGGAGATGGGGTGGAGGAGGGATGCTGATAAACCGTCAATGGATAGAGGTAAGTCGGCATTATTTATACAATGGTATTGATTACTTGATTGTGGTCCACCTGTGTTGATTAGGCTAAGTATCTGACGCGCTTCTCCTGAATCTTGTTAATAAAACATCATTTTGACGACATGGCGACAAACACACTCTACATACGCAACTCTTCCTCCTTCTCCGTGCGAGCACAACAAGACCACGCCCCCTTTTTGTGTATTCCTGTGGGCGGAGGTTAGTCAAAAAATGGTTTTAGTGACGTCATTCCTGCAGGAACTAGAGGGATTTAGTCCAAACGGGTCGTTCGATGTAGGGCGAATTCTGTTAAATAAAATGTCTCGCTTTGCAATGAACTTTGAGCTTTAGAATTTTACAGATATTATTTATACTCTAACAACAACATCACACACTAACTAAAGTTTGAAACATGGGATCATGAAGAACAGGACCTTTAAAAGTTAAATGTTTTCATTTCGGTTCATTCTTGGTTGAAAAAAAAAATTCTAATCTTCAGGTTCCATTTGCAGAGCGAAATGAGAATTCAAGATTCAAGAGTTTTATTTGTCACATACCAAATTATATATAGCATACATAACCAGCAGTGAAATGTGAGTCAGGTCCGCTCCATGGACAGTGCAATTATTAAAGAAAACAACACAGATGGAAATATACATAAATATAGCTATGTAAGAATGAAATAAAAGTAAACAATAAAATTATAAGAATAAAATATAAAAAAGATGTATATTGTAGAATTAAATAGAACGCAAAATAATGTGCATGAACGTAAACTGAAGTCTTAAATATTAAGATGTACAGGGATGTACAATGTGCATATATGCATTTTACTGTGGTCTTAAATATAAGATACACAGGAATGTACAAGAATCAAATGTGCAAACATGGTGACACTGTCAGTGTGTCTATGTGAGGTAGTGAATAAAATGAAAAAGATAAAGTGAACATTAAGTGGAGGCATGAGGATGTTAAGGGGCTGGTTAAGAGTTTAGGAGCCTGATGGCCTGGGGGAAGAAACTTCAGCATTTGGAATGGTCCAGCATTTACAAATAACTCTTATTCACTCTGTTATTATTCTTGATTTTTGCTAACACTTTGCATATTTTTATTATGCCTTTATTGTGTGACCAAAAATTGTGAAATTGATCGCGCTGGTGCCTCACGCGCACATATTCATTGGAAACAGCAGCCGTTCACCAGCCATTCGCACGAGCAGCGGTCCACTTTGGAATTTTTATTTTTTTTTATGCATAGATACTGGAACACGTATAAAATCCAAAGCCTATTTTACCTAATGAATAAGAGTTTAGCTTCAAATGGGCAACATGTTTGAATTTGTCCCGAATGAAAGAGACAACCTTACTGTACGTATCGCTTTAAATTATTTTTAATTATTAAATTGTTTTTGTTTATCAATCTATATTATTATATACTGCAATTATATTTATCCATTGGAATTATATATTAGTAATTCTTGTTCTGTTCTGTAAATTTGTTGAATTTAAAGGATTTGTTGTAAAGTGAAGGGAACTGAAAATATCCTGATGGTACATTATAACATTATTAGGCCTGCTGTTATTATTTCTGAATATAATAAAATGGCACTCACAAACTTAATTAATTTTTTAGCCTGTTTAAAAAAAATGCAGTAAACGAAAATATAGACGATTAATCGGTTAAAATGTGTTATTGTGGGTTAACAAATTTACATTATATACTTAGGAACAGAGTATGGGCCTAATCTAGGCTATGTTGTTAACTATTTACACGTTTCATGTATGTTTTTTATCCAGTTGCCTCCCGCAATGCTCAGCTGTGGACGATTTCAAAATGTTTGATATAAAGGTTGCGGTCACATTTTATACAGGAATTATTCATAAAAAAAATTAAAAAATATATTGTTCGTTTTACGCTAACATGCAATCAAGGTCTTCAGACACTATACAAAATATAAGTTCATTTAGGCTATTTAACATGCACTGTGACATTTTACCATTTCAACGTATAAACACCTTAAGATTTTAAAGTCAGTTTAATAGTATTGAAATTCAAGTTGAATATGGTATATAAAAAAGATTTTAATTGCTTAATTTATTTCTATGAATTAATAATATGTTATGATGACTTTTTCCTTATCCTTATATCATTTTTTACAAGCTGTAGGCTTATTCGGTTTTCATTTCGCAAACCAAATACACTTTTTTTTCTTTTTTAAATCTATTAATCACTCACAAAGCAAGGTTTTTTTTTTTTTTTTTTTTTTTTTTGAGGAACGTGCCACCATCGTTAGAGTTGTAGATTAACTTCAGAAATGGAAAATAAGGGCTAATAGCGGTTCTTTCTTTTATTCTTTATTTATAATGTTTATTCTTGAAGAAAATAAGTATTTATTCTTTAAGAAAATATACAGAATAATATTTGTAATGTACAATAATATAGGCCTATATCTGCCTGCAGTTGAAAAGTTATCATATTTTTTTGATTCACCAATTTATGTAGGCTATGTAGGATATGGCCGGCAGCCATATCACCCTGGAGGCCAAGACTGGTTTCCCACTGAAGCTAGGCAGGGCTGAGCCTGGTCAGTACCTGGATGGGAGACCTCCTGAGAAAACTAGGTTGCTGCTGGAAGAGGTGCTAGTGAGGCCAGCAGGGGGCGCTCACCCTGAGCTCTGGTCCTAGCGCCCCAGTGTAGTGCTGGGGACACTATACTGTCAACGAGCACCGTCCTTCGGATGAGACGTTAAACCGAGGTCCTGACTCTCTGTGGTCATTAAGAATCCCAGGATGTCTTTCGAAAAGAGTAGAGGTGTGACCTCAATATCCTGGCTAAATTCGCCCATTGGCCTCTGACCATCATGGCCTCCTAACAATCCCCATATCTGCTGATTGGCTTCATCACTCTGTCTCCTCTCCACCAGTAAGCTGGTGTGTGGTGGGCGTTCTGGCGCAATATGGCTGCCGTTGCATCATCCAGGTATATGAGGAGATACCCCCTGTCTATGTAAGCGCTTTGAGTGCCTAGAAAAGCGCTATATAAATGTAATGAATTATTATTATTATTAGGCTACAATTATTGTAAAAATAAAAATAAATAATGTCATAAAAAATGCCATCGGCCTGAATAAATTTTTCTATTATAGAATTGGGGTATTAAACCTCTGGAGTATAAGGGTATTTTTGGGGCCTGGAGAAGTTTTGTCATGCCGTGACATTTGTGCTTTTTTCAGTTTCTTATAAATATCTAAATGGGTAAAGTCTAATCTCACTGTAATCAGCACAAACTGGGCTATAATAATATGTGAAATTATTGTACGTACATGATTGTATTTTTGAGAAAAAAATGTTATGCGTGGTTAGTGAAGAACTAAAAATGTTAAATCACTTGAATAAGGCCATAAAACACATAAAGAACAATGGTTCCCGGGATTTTTGAGAACTGGAGCTTGTAGCCTAGAATTTTTCTTTCTAAATGATTCGTATCTGAGGAGTTGATCAACAGGAGTGAGACGCATGCTGTATTAGGTCAGGGTGAGTGCGGAAATAAAGATTCACCAGGCTGCAGAGAGTGTAACGAACTGCTGAAAGGAAAACTCACAAAATCGTCATTCCGTTGGGTTTTGCTAATCCGGAGAAAACACTGCCTCCCAAGGAACTTTTCCCTGCCAGACATGGTCAGCGATATTGCACACACACACTCACACACTAACGCACTTAATCACACGCACTTCAACCACACATTCGCGAGTCGCTTTAAGTGACCGATTTATATTACTGACTTTCATTTAATTTCCCTTCCAGTATATCTATGACTTTGGTTAGTCAAGAGAAAAAATATATACTAATCCTGTGTTTTTTTTTTTTTTTCTCTGGACCGCTGTTGAGTGTTTTATTTGGAAGAGAATGCCTCGGATCTGCTGATCTTGTTTACTTTGACGTCTACTCAGTTCATTTAATTATGCCTGTATGAAAACCTTGTCGTTTACAATTGTTTTTCTATTTATTATTATTATTTTTAATTATTGTTCGTTTTTGTTTTTTCCTTTCCTCCTGTGTTTATATGGGGTTTTGATTTGTGTCCAGAATTGTGTATAAAGAAGGGAAAAATATATATAACAATGAATTCTTTCAAACTGCAAGTTGTTGTTTGTCTTCTATTAACTAACGTACAAGCAATCCATCTAGTTTTTGTGTAACTGTGGTTTTAAAAATCTCCCTGGGTTATCACGGTATTTTGAAATTTATTTTGTGACAGGCCAAAATCCTGTCTGGCGCCCGAACTATGAAATATATACTGTTTCCAAAAGGTCACTAGGGCGCGCCACCGTTACAGCATTACAGACGTGACAAAAAACACCAGAGTTTTTATATATTTTGTAGACTTTGTGTGATTTAAAATGCCCAAACCAGAAGCACAATATCTACAGAGAAGGGCTGGCCATTCTCAAAACATAAAATATCAATTTTATTTCAATTTTCGTTTTTGTGTTTCAGAGGAAAAATCAGTGTTAAGACATCTCTCCATTACGGACCGTTCTGAAAGAAGAATTTATGCAAACGCATATAAAATGCTTTAAAAATTTTAACAGAGATGTCTAGAGGGTATTTAATAGATCTGCCTCCCACGTAAGATTTTTCTAGCTACTAATAGTTCATTTGACATTATTCCTTGCATTATTCAACTAATCGATGGTTTATATCAAATTTACATCTATAATCCATAATGAGTCTTAATATATTCAACACTAAAGCACATGCATTAAGTTTCCCCCAAAGCATATGTAGAAGTACCCCAATAATTGTGAAAAAGGAGACATTTTAATTATTTATTAATAAACAAATGTTTTTTTGTTGGCTACAAGATGAAATTCACAGTGCTTCAAAAAATCATGTGATCGAAAGGCCGCCTCCCTGTCATGCATGTGCATTAATAATTTTCACACAAACGCTTGAATATGAATAATAATTCACATTTTGCATAGGCATTACAAAGTAATTTTTTTTTACATGCAATTATCCAAAATAAAACCAAACTAGATTTGTAATGAAGATAAAATATGTAGAACAATAAGAATAAATGCTGTGCGTGCACTCAGCATCATGCGCACCGAGCAAAGCTCTTTTTTACATTGTGTGCATTTTGTTGATTATAATGAGAGAACTTGAGTTTACACATGAAGACATTTTATTAAGCAGTCCATTCTTTAGAGTTTCAATGATTTAGTTAAATCGTGCAGGTTTCTCTTATTAGTTTCTTGTTTTAATTAGGCCTAAATATTGGGAGCGAAATTATACAGTGCCTCACGTTTTACTAAAATAAATAAAATAATTTATAAACCACAATTTCTTTTGAATAATATAACATGTAATTCATATATAAATAATACTGCACACTATTTAAATGTATCAAATCTAAAATATGTTGTAGAGAAGATATAAGCACTGGCTCATAGGCTTGACATTTATCCTGCTTGAATTCGTTCTAAGAAATGCACATATCTTCATAAGGACTAAACTTTCATCTGTGAATATTAAATATTTTATTTCATTTTCCCTGACTGCAGTCAAATTTAACACATCGGTGAGGCAAAGCTGACGTCTATTTGCAAAAATGTGCTTTGATGCGCTTGTTTGAAAACTTGTGATTAATGCACCACTCAGCGGTCAAAAGCTGCAGATGCACTTTGCAGATGCGGCGATACTTGTGGCGGTAGAACCATGATTTTGGATGGCCACCTACTGTAATCTGGCCATTCCATGCATACAGAACATTCACGTACTATTCACATTAAACATGCAGCATACTGCAATATAGTTGTGTGGTAGTATGCCCTTCCGAACACAGCTTCTGTACTGATTTCAGTGAACTTGAATCTGGTAGATATAGTTCAGACAGGAACCACTTTGGCAAGTTTATTTGAGTTTATTGAACACAATTTATCTTTGGCAGTATGGTTCCTTATGGGGGTCCTTGCTCCCAGAATAATTGAACATACAAGAGCTTTAACATTAACCCCCTGGAACCATCAGCTTAAAAAATACATGACATTTAAGACGGTTAGTAATGTCTTTAAAGCAAACAGTGATAATCATGTAGATGTGGCAGTGGAACGTCTATCCTGTAGCCTGGTTGTGAAGATGGGTGTCTCTCAGCAGTGAAGTCCATACCAGCGAAGATTTGAAAGCCTTAGTGATCAGAAACAAAGAAGACGACAACCAGAAGGTGCACGGTAATATATGCTCATGCTTATAATGGGGAGGGAGGGATGTTGCGAGCTGTTGAGCATACTTACCGAGCAGTGGTGCCATGTATATATGTCCCGTGTCTAATAGGAGAATGGTAGTGATTGGAGCGATGACAGCTGACCACATCAGCTGGTCACAGCCTATGCCTCCGTGGCCTGACTGAACTAACACTGCGCCCGATTAGATCATCGAGGTATATGATGCATACAGAAAATTTGCACACTATGCACAGCATACATACTGGATACTGCAGAAATAGTAAGAGTAGTATGATAGTATGGCATTTTGAACACAGCAACAGTCTCTTGCTAAATACTGATCAAACAGGAAATGACGTAGAAGCAGAGGGAGTGGTACACAGTCAGTACTCAGACGAGGGGTCCGTCTGCTGGTGTAGTGTTACACACACACACACACACACACACACATTATATATATATATATATATACACACACTCCGGTGGGCATAGATTATTTTTTTTAAATCTAGATTAATCTCACTGTAATCTTGGAATTAATCTAGATTAAAATGGCTCATTTGAATTCTGTCGAAGTTATTCAGAATATGTGTGCTACCCAAATAATATCCGGAGGGCATAGATTTTTTTTTTTAAATCTAGATGAATCTCACTGTAATCTTGGAATTAATCTAGATTAATCTAGATTAAAATGGCTCATTTGAATTCTGCCGAAGGCATTCAGAATATGTGTGCTACCCAAATAAAATAATGACTAAAAGTAACGTTAAGTCTTTGAGAACGGGTTTCTCAAGACAGGTGGTGCATTAGACCAGGTGCTCATCTCCTGTTTCCAAAATGCATCACAAACTGCTTGAGAAAGCTTTAAACTAATTCCACATTGCACAAGGTGCAAACAACCTTACTCCTGTTTCACACATAATCCGTCTGCAGTGCGTATGCGTTTCGTATTTTTTTACGCACCCATGTTAACGGATTCCAGCAATCACGCGGTTGCGGTCCGTCAGTGTGTTCCAGGAGCGGTGCGTCTGCAGCAGTGCAGCAATCGTTCACGTACTGAGTAGCGGACTGCAAACGCGTCCTGTGTGAAAGCACAATGAGTATGAGTCAGTGCTGCTCCAGCACCACATATGTAACGCACATGGACTGCATACGCACTGCAGACGGAGTATGTGTGAAACAGGCGTGAGTCTTGTCGAGGTTTCCATTAGGAAGCTTCTTTAAAAAAAAAAATAAGATAAGAGTCTCCCGTTAGCGCAGCACGTTAATGCCGATAAAGTATATACTCACATATATACACAGGGTGCAATTTGTGAAAAAAACAGAGGAGGGGGGGGTGTTTTGAAACATTTTAATTAATACAAATAAATCATGAGAACATGAACTTCATCACTGCATTTGCAGGAATTGTAAAAAAAATTCTTATTAACTCATGAAGCAGCCTAACGCAATATTTTTACTCAATATTTTTCAATAGCTTATCTTTCCCCACACATATGAACTGTGATCAAGCACAATGAAAAAACACGCAAGAATTAAATCAGTGAAATGATAGAAAAGACAGATGCATTATCTGTGCTAGTCAATTCACCTCATTTGCGCGAACTGGATGCGCCCGCGCTGCTCTAAACGCTTCATTCGCGCCACAGGACCTTTACATTGACTTAACATTGAAATCACTCGCGGCAGACGCTCAAGAGTGAGTGAGTAAACAAAAACCATTTGCTTTAGCCTCAATTGAGTGAAACATCGTATGTGTAACTTCAGCCATTCTCAGTGGTGTGACTGGGATACTAACTCTGCTTGTCATCATAGAAACAGATAATCAGATTGTGATGTTTATTCCCGCTTCAGTAATATGCTGAATATTCTGCCTTCCTTTGTTTCGACCATGGTTTCGACACACAGCTCCACTGCAGTGCTGCCACGTTCTTTCAGTGGAAAGTAGCTAAACCCCACCTAAAAAGTCGCTAAATGTCGCTAGATGACGTCATGCGCTAATTAGCAAATTTATGACGTAAATGTGTCATATTGTATTGCCTCCCTATGCTCACATACTGCATTTTAATTCTGCCAAATTCTCAATAAAAGTGTTTTTATTACTATATTTTAATGTTTCTGTTGTCAGACAATGGAATGAATATTATAATGACCGAAACGCGGCCCATTAAGACTACATAACCAGCTCTCAAACATTAATCTGCACTAAAATCCTATTCACGACATTGTCTAATGAATTCAAATACACATACGATAAAGTCAGTGTTTGTGATGTGACTGATGTCAGCTATACTTGCTTGTAAAATAGAGTTAGAAGCAACAGAATATCTTTTTTTTTACTGAAAGTGCTGCTCCTCTCTGCGCTCGCTGAAGACAGCAGATGCAGAGAGAGAGACTCGCGCTCGTGCGGCAGCACCAGAGAGTCTCAGAGACTAAATAATGATTGTCCAAAAAGTCGCTAGTCGCTTTTTTGGAAAAAAGTAGCTAAATCTAGTGACAAAGTCGCCAAGTTGGCAACTCCACTGCCCAGCGGACCGGCTTCAAGTCAGATAGCGCCGTGGGCGGGACATTGAACAAGTCTGCAGAGTGGTGAACACAGAGAGGCTGCGCGGCAGCTATATCAGAGCCAGCCAAAGTAGCGCATTTTAAAATAAAATTGACTTTAATCAAACCACGGATCCGTGATAAGTTTTGTGATCCGTCTCGCCACTAGTGTAGTAGCACTGATCATTTTGAGGGGGGGATAAATTTATCCTCACCGGGGATAAAAATAATTAAGCAGAGGCAGGGATACATTGAGCAGAAAGGAGGAAATCCCACGCATCCCCCCCAGCAAATCGCACCCTGTATATACACATTGTCACATTACTACATACACAAGTGTAATGATGATTATGAGAAATCACAAGTGCTTCTAAAATTCCACATATTATAAAGAAAACAATATTCAGCATCTGATGTTATGTTTAGGATCAGTCAAAAATGATCTGCTTATAATAAAAATAATCAATATTCTATAGGCACTGACCAGAAGGTCATGATGGGCTTTCGATGACAACCTTTTATTACTATTGTATGTGTGTTACATGGATGTGGCAGGTTGCCCAAAAGGACAATGATTCAACTTCCTTTTTCTTTTCCTCTTTATATTAACAATCGATATTACTGAGGCAGTGGCTGAGGATTGTGAGTTTAGCAGGGAGCGCTGGAGCTCAGGACAGCTGCAGGAGAATAACAATCCCACGCTGATAATCCACTCAGCTCGGGTGGAGGATTTACACTCCGGTTCACAGCTTACCACCAACATCATAGAGAATTAATAAATCCAAAGCCGTGAGCTCACAGACCTACTGTTGAACTGCTGTACTCTGTAAATACAGGTACAATGGGGTAAATTTTTAAATGTCAAGCCAAATATTGGCTCATTTTGGAATTCATGAGAGCTACACATTTCAAAAAAGTTGGGACAGGTAGCAATAAGAGGCTGGAAAAGTTAAATGTACACATAAGGAACAGCTGGAGGATCAATTCGGAACTTATTAGGTCAATTGGGAACATGATTGGGTATAAAAAGAGCCTCTCAGAGTGGCAGTGTCTCTCAGAAGTCAAGATGGGCAGAGGATCACCAATTCCCCCAATGCTGCAGCGAAAAATAGTGGAGCAATATCAGAAAGGAGTTTCTCAGAGAAAAATTGCAAAGAGTTTGAAGTTATCATCATCTACAGTGTATAATATCATCCAAAGATTCAGAGAATCTGGAACAATCTCTGTGCGCAAGGGTCAAGGCCGGAAAACCATACTGGATGCCTGTGATCTTCGGGCCCTTAGACGGCACTGCATCACATACAGGAATGCTACTGTAATGGAAATGGGCTCAGGAATACTTCCAGAAAACATTGTCTGTCAACACAATCCACCGTGCCATTCGCCGTTGCCAGCTAAAACCCTATAGGTAAAAAAAAAGCCATATCTAAACCTGATCCACAAGGGCAGACGTTTTCTCTGGGCCAAGGCTCATTTAAAATGGACTGTGGCAAAGTAGAAAACTGTTCTGTGGTCAGACCAATCAAAGTTCTTTTTGGAAAACTGGGACGCCATGTCATCCAGACAAAAGAGTACAAGGACAACCCAAGTTGTTATTAGCGCTCAGTTCAGAAGCCTGCATCTCTGATGGTATAGGGTTGCATGAGTGTGTGTGGCATGGGCAGCTTACACATCTGGAAAGGCACCATCAATGCTGAAAGGTATATTAAAGTTCTAGAACAACATATGCTCCCATCCAGACGTTGTCTCTTTCAGAGAAGACCTGGCTGCATAGAAGAAGGATCCGGGTACTGAAATGGCCAGCCTGCAGTCCAGATCTTTCACCCATTGAAAACATTTGGCGCGTCATAAAGAGGAGGATGCAACAAAGAAGACCTAAGACAACTTGAGAAGACCTTGAGCAACTAGAAGCCTGTATTAGACAAGAATGGGACAACATTCCTATTCCTAAACTTGAGCAACTTGTCTCCTCAGTCCCCAGACGTTTGCAGACTGTTATAAAAAGAAGAGGGGATGCCACACAGTGGAGGTGTGATTTTTTTGAGGTGTGTTAATGCCATCAAATTTTAAATCAACTAATTTTTCCCTAACAATGATACATATTCTCAGTTAAAACATTTGATATATCATCTATGTTGTATTCTGAATAAAATAATGAAATTTGAAACTTCCACATTATTTTATTCACGATTTGTACAGTGTCCCAACTTTTTTGGAATCGGGTTTGTAGTTTGATTCATTGGTTCTTTAAATTGTGATGATTTTTGCTCACATTTAACAAAAACCCACCAATTCACTATTTCAAAAAATTAGGATATGGTCACATGCCAGTCAGCTAATCAACTCAAAACACCTACAAGGTTTCCTGAGCCTTCAAAACAGTCTCTCAGTTTGGTTCACTAGGCTACACAATCATGTGGAAGACTGCTGATCTGACAGTTGTCCAGAAGACAATCATTGACAACCTTCACAAGGAGGGTAAGCCACAAACATTCATTGGCAAAGAAGCTGGCTGTTCACAGAGTGCTGTATTCAAGCATGTTAACAGAAAGTTGTGTGGAAGAAAAAGATGCACAGCCAACCGATAGAATTGCAGTCTTATGAGGATTGTCAGCAGAATCAATCCAAAAATATGAGTGAACTTCAAGGAATGGACTGAGGCTGGAGTCAAGGCATCAAGAGCCACCACACACAGACGTGTCAAGAGATTTGAACCACAGACAACATCAGAGGCATCTTACCTGGGCTGAGAAGAAGAAGAACTGGACTGTTGCCCAGTGGTCCAAAGTCTTTTTTTTTTAGATGAGAGCATGTTTCATTTGGAAACCAAGGTCCTAGAGTCTGAGGAAAGAGTGGAGAAGCTCATATCCCAAGTTGCTTGAAGTTCAGTGTTAAGTTTCCACAGTCTATGATGATTTGGAGTTCAATGTCATCTGCTGGTGTTGGTCCATTGTGTTTTTTGAAAACCAAAGTTACTGCACCCGTTAACCAATACATTTTGGAGCACTTCATGCTTCCTTCTGCTGAACAGCTTTTTGAAGATGCTGATTTCATTTTCCAGCAGGATTTGGCACCTGCCCACACTGCCAAAAGCACCAAAAGTTGGTTAAATGACCATGGTGTTGGTGTGCTTGACTGGCCAGCAAACTCACCAGATTTGATCCCCAGAGAGAATCTATGGGCTATTGTCAAGAGGAAAATGAGAAACAAGAGACCACACAATGCAGATAAGCTGAAGGCCACTGTTAAAGAGACCTGTGCTTCCAGACCACCTCAGCAGTGACACAAACTGATCACCTCCATGCCACGCCGAATTGAGGCAGTCATTAAAGCAAAAGGAGCCCCTACCAAGTATTGAGTACATGTACAGTATATGAACATATTTATTCAGAAGGCCAAAATTCAATAAAATGTTTATATAAATTATAATTATAATTATATTATAATTTGTTGAGATGAATACAGTGAATTGGTGGATTTTTGTTAAATGTGAGCCAAAATCATCACAATTAAAAGGACCAAAGACTTAAATTACTTCACTCTGTGTGCACTGAATTCATTTAATACACTAGTCTCACAATTTAAGCTGAATTACTGAAATGAATTTTTACCACAACATTCTAATTTATTAAGATGTAGCACCTGTATAAGTAACATCAAAACAAAATATCATCATTTATTTTCATGTCAATCATTCTGACATATTTTATTCTTATTGAAAAAAAGCGTTTGTTTAGTGAAAGTGAGTGAGCATCACACAGGATTTAACATTAGCACTTGTTTCTCTGGATAATGTTATTTGAAGCACCATTACTTCAAGCAAGTTAAACCTAAAGCCCGCCCTTTGAGAAATACTGAAAATATTATAAGTTGTAGCAACACCTCCCCCTTTACCTTTTGGACGCGGCTCATGTTTATAACAGTAATCTTGGGGGGTGGACTCATTTAAAATAATGTAATCATTAGGTTTTAGCCAGGTTTCTGTCAAACAGAGCACATCTATGGCTGTTGTCATGGTGTAAAGAAAAGAAACTATTGTTAATTATTGTTATTGCTATTTGTTAATAACTGGAATCTTTTCTGGGAGCGTCCTAGGCTGTTTCGCGCTGATGGATTACACCCCAGCAGAATCGGAGCGGAGCTGCTCTCTGACAACATCTCCAGGACACTTCGCTCCATGTGACTAGTAAGACAATTCTCTAATAACTATTATGATGAGTTTTGTTCCACCCGCTTAAATGATAAAAGTACTTGTGCTGTAAAAACTATTAAGACTGTGTCTGTTCCCCGAATAGTGAGGTCAAAATATAATGTAGGATCTAGAAAAAATCTTATCGTAATTAAACCAGAAAAATGTAAAGTAAATGAACAAAAACAGTTTTTAAAGTTTGGGCTCATAAATATTAGATCACTCACACCCAAAGCAGTTATTGTAAATGAAATGATCACAGAAAATAGTTTTGATGTACTCTGCTTGACTGAAACCTGGCTAAAACCAAATGTTTATTTTGGTCTAAATGAGTCTACTCCACCGAACTACTGTTATAAGCATGAGCCCCGTCAGACTGGTCATGGCGGAGGTGTCACAACAATATATAGTGATATTCTCAATGTTACCCAGAAAACAGGATACAGGTTTAACTCTTTTGAAATACTTCTGCTAAATGTTACACTGTCAGACATGCAAAAGAAGTCTAATGTATCTCTTGCTCTGGCTACTGTGTATAGACCACCAGGGCCGTATACAGAATTCCAAAAAGAATTTGCAGATTTCCTCTCAGACCTTCTAGTTACAGTTGATAAGGCGCTAATCATGGGAGATTTTAATATTCACGTTGATAATGCAAATGATACATTAGGACTTGTGTTTACTGACCTAATAAACTCCTTTGGAGTCAAGCAAAATGTCACCGGGCCCACTCATCGTTTTAATCATACACTAGATCTAATTATATCGCATGGAATCGATCTTACTGCTATAGATATTGTACCCCAAAGTGATGATATTACAGACCATTTCCTTGTATCGTGCATGCTGCGTATAACTGATATTAACTATATGTCTCAGCGTTACCGTCTGGGCAGAACTATTGTTCCAGCCACCAAAGACAGATTCGCAAATAACCTGCCTGATCTATCTCAACTGCTATTTGTACCCAAAAATACACATGAATTAGACGAAATTACTGACAACATGGGCACCATTTTCTCTAATACATTAGAAGCTGTTGCCCCCATCAAATTGAAAAAGGTTAGAGAAAAACGTACTGTGCCATGGTATAACAGTAATACTCACTCTCTCAAGAAAGTAACTCGTAGTCTTGAACGCAAATTGAGAAAAACTAACTTGGAAGTTTTTAAAATTGCATGGAAAAACAGTATGTCCAGGTATAGACAGGCTCTAAAAACTGCTAGGGCAGAGCATATCCACAAACTCATTGAAAATAACCAAAACAATCCAAGGTTTTTATTTAGCACAGTGGCTAAATTAACAAATTACCAGACGCCACCTGATTCAAATATTCCACCAACGTTAAATAGTAATGACTTTATGAATTTCTTCACTGATAAAATAGATAACATTAGAAATACAATAACGAATGTAGATTCTACAGCGTCTAACACTTCAGTTTCATCCATCGCACCCAAAGATAAACTGCAGTGCTTTACAAATATAGGACAGGAAGAGCTAAATAAACTTATCACTGTATCTAAACCAACAACATGTTTATTAGATCCTGTACCCACTAAATTACTAAAAGAGCTGTTACCTGTAGCCGAAGAACCACTTCTCAATATCATTAACTCGTCGTTATCTTTAGGTCACGTCCCAAAACCATTCAAGCTGGCGGTTATCAAGCCTCTTATTAAGAAACCAAAACTAGATCCTAGTGTACTGGCAAATTATAGGCCTATTTCAAATCTTCCATTTATGTCTAAAATTTTAGAAAAAGTTGTGTCTGCTCAATTGAGCACCTTCCTGCATAAAAATGATCTGTATGAAGAATTTCAGTCAGGTTTTAGGCCCCACCATAGCACAGAAACTGCACTTGTTAAAATTACAAATGACCTGCTTCTTGCGTCAGATCAAGGCTGCATCTCATTTCTAGTCTTACTTGATCTTAGTGCTGCGTTCGACACCATAGATCATGACATACTCATAGATCGATTACAAAACTATACAGGTATTCAAGGGCAGGCTCTAAGATGGTTTAGATCCTACCTGTCCGATCGCTACCATTTTGTTTACTTAAATGGGGTGTCATCTCATTTATCATCAGTAAAATATGGAGTGCCACAAGGATCCGTCCTAGGTCCCCTTCTATTTTCAATATACATGTTGCCCCTTGGTAATATTATTAGAAAATACGGAATTAGCTTCCACTGTTATGCTGATGATACTCAGCTATATATTTCAACGAGACCAGATGAAACTTCCCAATTATCTAAGCTAACAGAGTGTGTTAAAAATGTAAAAGATTGGATGACAAATAATTTTCTCCAATTAAATTCGGATAAGACAGAGATATTAATTATTGGACCAAAAAACACCACACAGAATCTTGTAGATTACAATCTGCAACTAGACGGATGTACTGTTACTTCCTCTACAGTCAGAAATCTGGGTGTTATATTGGACAGCAATTTGTCTTTTGAAAATCATATTTCCAATGTTACAAAAACCGCATTCTTCCATCTTAGAAACATTGCCAAGCTACGAAACATGTTATCTGTTTCTGATGCAGAAAAGCTAGTTCATGCTTTCATGACCTCTAGACTGGACTATTGTAATGGACTTCTAGGTGGTTGTCCTGCTTCGTCAATAAACAAGCTACAGGTCGTCCAAAATGCAGCAGCTAGAGTCCTTACCAGGTCAAGAAAATATGATCATATTACCCCTATTTTACAGTCTCTGCACTGGCTACCTATTAAGTTCCGTATCAGTTACAAATTATCATTACTTACCTATAAGGCCCTAAATGGTTTAGCTCCTGCGTACCTAACTAGCCTTCTACCACGCTACAACCCATCACGCACCCTAAGGTCACAAAACGCTGGACTTTTGTTAGTTCCTAGGATAGCAAAGTCCACTAAAGGAGGTAGAGCTTTTTCACATTTGGCTCCCAAACTCTGGAATAGCCTTCCTGATAATGTTCGGGGTTCAGACACACTCTCTCTGTTTAAATCTAGATTAAAAACGCATCTCTTTCGCCAAGCATTCGAATAATGTATCTCTTAAATTGTGAGTGTAGTTGCATCTGCATTTTTATTCTTTAGCTTGGGTTAAACTAATTTTACTTTGTTGGATCAGCAGCTATGCTAATGATGTCTCGATTTTGTTTCTCTGTTTCTGCTGGGATTTACATCCCGTGGTAACTAGGATTTACACAAGCTCCAGTCTGGATCCAGAACACCTGAGAAGAGATGATGCTGACCCTCAGAGGACCCCAGATGATCCTAACCTTGAATCAACAAACAGAACTAACAATTATTGCTACATGTGTGACTGCATCCTATAATTACTATTAATTAATAATATTGATAGTTCATCATCTAGCTGACTACGTCTTGTATTATTATTATTATTTTTATTTTTATAAAATCCTGTCAAACGTGCACAAACTACTAGCTACTACTAAATATTGTTGAAACATAATTTTCTGTAAAGTTGCTTTGTAACGATTTGTATTGTAAAAAGCGCTATACAAATAAACTTGAATTGAATTGAATTGAATTGAATTGAATTGAATTGAATCTAGATTATGATCAGTGATCATATTATTTACAAAAAGTGTTTTCGTAGAAAGGGATCTGATATTCAATAAGCCAAGCTTTATCATTTGCTTATCCATATTGCATCTGTTTTTTATTTGTTGAACCTCAATTAAGTTGTTAATCTTAACTTGGTTTGGACGTTTTTTGTATTTTCTAGTTCGGGGAACAGACACAGTCTCTATAGTGTGATATCTAGGTGAAAAAGACTCTATGTGCTGAGAATTAACTGACCTCTGTGACGGGAGGCAGCTAGCAGACGGTCGGTTTAGCCAGTCTGTCTGCTTCCTGACCTGGGCCCCAGTTAGTCAAGTATAAACACTAAGACTATTTGCCATATTTCTAGAGAGAAGAGTGGCGCCACCCCAGGAGGGATGAAGACCATCTCTTTTCAACAGGTCAGGTCTACCCCAAAAGCTCGTCCAATTGTCTATGAAACCTATGTTATTCTGTGGGCACCACTTAGACATCCAGCCATTGAGTGAGGGCAATCTGCTATGCATCTCATCACCACGGTAAGCAGGGAGGGGACCAAAGCATATTACAGTGTCTGACATCGTGCTTGCAAGTTCACACACCTCTTTAATGTTATTTTTAGTGATCTCCAACTGGCAAAGTCGAACATCATTAGCGCCGGCATGAATAACAATCTTACTGTATTTACGTTTAGCATTAGCCAGCACTTTTAAATTTGCCAAGATGTCAGGCGCTCTGTTTCCCAATAAACATTTGACTATGGTGGCTTGGGTCTCTACATTGACGTTCCGTACAATAGAATCACCAATAACTAGATCACTTTCATTAGGTTGGGGAGAACCTGTTTTTGTTAAATGTGAACCAAAATCATCACAATTAAAAACTAAAGACTTAAACTACTTGAGTCAGTGTGCACTGAATTTATTTAATACTGAATTTATTTAATACTTGAGTTTTGCAATTTGAGTTGAATAACTGAAATAAATGACCTTTTCCTCAACATTCTCATTTATTGAGATGCACCTGTAGTTGCATTGTTTCATGCATGCTGTTTCTGGTTGACTGCTAGATATTTGTATTTTGCAATGAACATGTATGTTATTAATAATTCAATAATTAATCTATAAAACAACAGTTTTTCGGTTTAAAGTTTTTTATTTTATTTAAAATAAAAATGTGCATCTGTTGTTGGCAGTCATTTGACAGTTTATTTTCGTTTATTGATGTGTTTGATCCTAATAATTCAGGAAATATCTTTCAAATAAATAAATAAAATGTACGTTAAAGTTTTTTGCCTGAATTTTTGTTTGGCAGCGAAGCTGATTGTTTTTCTACGTTTTTCTTTTCTTTTCTTTTTTTTGACAGTGTACCGTTGTGGAATGTTATGATGAGTTTGTGCATTATAAAGAGTAAATGAGGTCTATGCTGACAGATTGACATGTTGTTTCTGGGGGGGGGTGGGGGGGGTGGAGTTATGATCATGATTGGTAGCTGATGCATAATATGTTTATGTGCACTGCTCTGTCTTCTTTTTCAGATGTGGTCACTGTAATACCATAATGCTCTGCTCAGCATGCTGTCTGCTTGAATGTCCTAAATGAGTACGGATTATGTGTGTGTCTCTCTCAGATTGAGAGTAAAGCCACAGGTCTTCATATCTCTGCTGCTTGGCTGGGTGCAGGAATGTGTGCGGCAGTGGTGCACAAAGGATTCCTCAGGAAATATGGTAAAGTTTTACCTTTTTATTTTAGTTTCTTAGTTTCCTGATGTTTTTAGTCACATTTGTGTGACATTCATTATGCTACTTATCTATACATTTTAAAATAGTTTTTATTCATTTATTTATTTTCGTTTCGGGTTTGCTGTTGCTTTATTGCTTTGTTCCAGTGTCTATCTAGTAATTTGTTAATTTATTTTGTATAGATGGTTGGAGACATCATACATCAGTTATATTTTCAATGAACTTATCTGGCTTGGGTCATGGTAAACTTTGCATAGTTTTTACAACTTTCTACTTTTTAAAGGTATTTGAATAACTTGTCTGATGTAAAAGTGGAGATGTGTTCTTGTAGAAGAACACAACACATTGAATGGAGATTAAAAGAGTTTTATATTATGTTTCATACTGCCGACATTCAGTCCAGAATGCAATGCTACATTTATCATAAAATCACTAGCTTTGACATTTCACAGCTTTAGTAATAGACAGTGTTGATTAACCAAAGAAAAAAATATATATATTTCAGTCAAACAAAATGATGACTTCTCTGCTAGCATACATGTTTATAAAATTGCACATTTATTCAATTGCAGTGATCTACACAAAATATCCATAAAAAAATGCTACACATCATTATACTTTAATATTAGTCCACCTGATGTTTTAATCATCTATCATCTGTTTGTGCTCTTCACAGCATGAAGTGTTTCAGCTCCACCTGTCCACTTTGCTTCTACCCTCTGTATGTCTCATATTTAGGTCAGATGATGAAGATGATGATAGGGACAATGAAAAAATTCATAACTACTTAGTTTTAGTATGACAGAATAACAGTGAGCAAGTTTACATGCACACTAATACACTGATAACTCACAAAAATCAGCTTACTGAAATAAGCTGTTGTGCCAGTTTAAATGCAAACCAATAACCCGGTAATGCAAGCAAATCACATTTACAAGCATTTATTAATAAATCAGTTTATTTTCTGGTAGAGACATCACATCACAATAATTTGCGCATCTAACTCTGATTATTTCATTTGTTATGTTGATTTTCATTTTATATAAATCATTAAACGGCAAAGAAGCGCATTGCGACATGTGAGCAACAAAATTATGGCTCATGTATTATCCTCTTAAGGTTAAAGTGACATACAGCCAGGTATGGTGACCCATACTCAGAATTCGTGCTCTGCATTTAACCCATCCAAAGTGCACCTGAGTCGTGGTATTGCAGCCCCAAGACTTGAACTCATAACCTTAGTTCAAACTCTCTTACCATTAGGCCACAACTTCCCCATGCAACATTTAATTTTCACCACTTCTACTTCTGCTGCATGAGATGAGAGCACATTTTTATAATTCTTTGGGTCAAGAAAGTGTCTAAGTATGCACTATATTTTCCCATCCTTTACTGCAAAAAGTTTGGTCTGTCTGTCTGTGCTTAAATCTGAAGTAAGTATACGTTCCTGTCACATCAGTAAACTGACAGAAAGTAGGTTAATGCATTTACATGCTGGGTGACAACAGCACTAGGGGCAAAAATCAAGCAGCGATGATCAGTTTATGCTTAAGTCGTTTATGAACCTACTCTGATAAAGAAAAATGGGTTAACACATTTACATGACCACGTGCATTGTTGGTTATTTATTAAGCATAACTGGGTTAAGAACATGCCATGGTCATGGGTTTGATTATTAAGAAATGCATGAACCGAGAGAGAGAGAGAGAGAGAGAGAGAGAGAGAGAGAGAGAGAAAGACCTTCAAAAAACTTTTATTTAAAAAACAGTTTACATTCTCATTTCTTCAAAAAAAATATAGAAACTTTATACAGGTCCTTCTCAAAAAATTAGCATATTGTGATAAAGTTCATTATTTTCCATAATGTAATGATAAAAAATAAACTTTCATATATTTTAGATTCATTGCACACCAACTGAAATATTTCAGGTCTTTTATTGTTTTAATACTGATGATTTTGGCATACAGCTCATGAAAACCCAAAATTCCTATCTCAAAAAATTAGCATATCATGAAAAGGTTCTCTAAACGAGCTATTAACCTAATCATCTGAATCAACTAATTAAATCTAAACACCTGCAAAAGATTCCTGAGGCTTTTAAAAACTCCCAGCCTGGATCATTACTCAAAACCGCAATCATGGGTAAGACTGCTGACCAGAAGGCCATCATTGACACCCTCAAGCGAGACGGTAAGACACAGAAAGAAATTTCTGAACGAACAGGCTGTTCCCAGAGTGCTGTATCAAGGCACCTCAGTGGGAAGTCTGTGGGAAGGAAAAAGTGTGGCAAAAAACGCTGCACAACGAGAAGAGGTGACCGGACCCTGAGGAAGATTGTGGAGAAGGACCGATTCCAGACCTTGGGGGACCTGCGGAAGCAGTGGACTGAGTCTGGAGTAGAAACATCCAGAGCCACCGTGCACAGGCGTGTGCAGGAAATGGGCTATAGGTGCCGTATTCCCCAGGTCAAGCCACTTTTGAACCAGAAACAGCGGCAGAAGCGCCTGACCTGGGCTACAGAGAAGCAGCACTGGACTTTTGGACACATTTTGCATGTCATTCGGAAATCAAGGTGCCAGAGTCTAGAGGAAGACTGGGGAGAAGGAAATGCCAAAATGTCTGAAGTCCTGTGTCAAGTACCCACAGTCACTGATGGTCTGGGGTGCCATGTCAGCTGCTGGTGTTGGTCCACTGTGTTTTATCAAGGCCAGGGTCAATGCAGCTAGCTATCAGGAGATTTTGGAGCACTTCATGCTTCCATCTGCTGAAAAGCTTTATGGAGATGAAGAATTTGTTTTTCAGCACGACCTGGCACCTGCTCACAGTGCCAAAACCACTGGTAAATGGTTTACTGACCATGTTATGACTGTGCTCAATTGGCCTGCCAACTCTCCTGACCTGAACCCCATAGAGAATCTGTGGGATATTGTGAAGAGAAAGTTGAGAGACGCAAGACCCAACACTCTGGATGAGCTTATGGCTGCTATCGAAGCATCCTGGGCCTCCATAACACCTCAGCAGTGCCACAGGCTGATTGCCTCCATGCCACGCCGCATTGAAGCAGTCATTTCTGCAAAAGGAATCCCGACCAAGTATTGAGTGCATAACTGAACATAAATATTTGAAGGTTGACTTTTTTTGTATTAAAAACACTTTTCTTTTATTGGTCGGATGAAATATGCAAATTTTTTGAGACAGGCATTTTGGGTTTTCATGAGCTGTATGCCAAAATCATCAGTATTAAAACAATAAAAGACCTGAAATATTTCAGTTGGTGTGCAATGAATCTAAAATATATGAAAGTTAAATTTTTATCATTACATTATGGAAAATAATGAACTTTATCACAATATGCTCATTTTTTGAGAAGGACCTGTATATATATAAATCCATTTGTAAACAAAACAAAAAAAAGTACTAATAATCACCAAAGAAAAACCAGTCCAGTTTCATTAACAGTGACAACTGCTTTTTTAACACCCCATATCATTTCAAATAAAATCTAATTTTTTGTATGCAGATAAAAAGTATACTCCGTAACAATTCTGGATTTTACAAAAGATTTAAACATCATCAACAAATCAACATCTTGATCTTCGTTCTTACACTGATGTGACTTCAGAATAGCCAATTTAGCTTGTCCCACCAAAAAGTTAGCAAGCTTACATTCACCTTGCCAAGAACGTCTATACCTATTTCCAAAAATAAACATTGTCTTATTAAATAAAAAAACAAGTTTAGACATCATTTCATCAAGCAACACAAACAAAGACTAAACGAAAACAATCACAAAATAAATGAAAAACATTCTCAACATCATTACAAAAAGGACATTTTTATGAAACAGATGTATTAAATCTTGAAACAAAATATTAGTGGCCACTGTGCTATGTATGATCCTCCACTGAAGATCTCCACTTCTTTTTTGTATTGGGGGTTTATATAAAAGTCTCCAGGAAGGAGTAACTTCCTTGGGAACAGAGAGATAAGACCTCCATTTACTATCAACCCTTTCTCTTAACTGTTTACAATAAGCATCTTTTACACAAATCTGATACAAAATCTTTTTCCCGAGGGATTGGAAATCCAATACTTCATACCCCTTCAACAAAGAAAACTGTCCATAATGTGCACTTTTATCTCTTAACACCTTAAAAAGTCCCCATAATCTCAGAATAGACACACAAAAATCATCATGAGACAAAAGAGTTTTTAGATCATATTTTCAGTTAAAAACAAATGTTTGTCCAACTTTACATTGGTCGTATTTTGCAACAGTATGAGACTGAATGATATCCAAGTTACTCTGTCTGTCCAATAAAATATCTTTTTCAATGTTTGTAGTCTCATAGCCTTCATTTTTGATTCCACATGAATGAGTCCTTGTCCTCCTTCTGCCACCGGCAAGTACAAAACCCCAGGTGGAAGCTAATGATGGCCATTCCAGAAAAAAATCAACAAATTTTTTCTGAATCTTTATAAAAAAAAGTTTATGCCACAGCATTGAGGCTGCCAGATTATTAACAATTAAAACCCTTCCTCTGTATGAAAGATGTGGAAGAATCCATATCCATCTCTGGATTCTCCCTATCACTTTATCAGAAAGTCCTTCCCAATTTTTCTCCATATAGTCCTCAGTACCGAAATAAATCCCAAGAATTTTAAAACCATTTCAAGTCCATTTACACTGATGAGGCAGTTTCGGAGGTCCCTTTTCCCTCCATTCACCCATAAGAAAAGTTGTACATTTCTCCCAGTTTATACTTGCAGATGTTGCGTTATGAAAACTATTTAAACAAGCTGTTAAAGTATTTATATCATCAAAATTGCTTATAAAAACAGTGAGATCATCAGCATATGATGTAAGTTTTACTGGGGTTAAATCTGGGTAACTTGAAATGTTCACACCTTGTAGCTTATTCCTTAAAGAAACCAACAATGTTTCAATTGAAATAGCATACAATAATCCAGACAGTGGACACCCCTGTCTTATACCCCGAGTTACAGAAAATGGTCTGGTCAAGGAACCATTCATTCTAAGCATACTGTAAATATTATTATACAGCAGCTTAATAAGAGCAACAAATTGTGACCCAAAACCAAAAGCCTCTAAAGTCTTAAGAAGATATAAATGATCAACCTTATCGAATGCTTTTTCTTGATCAAGAGAAAGAAAACCAATGTCCAAAGCAAATATTTTTCCAATGGATATTAAGTCTCTTATCAAAAACCGATTATCACAAATAGTTATTTTAGGAATACAATATGTTTGATCTTCATGAATTACACTTGATATACATTGCTTTAAACTATTTGTTAGAGCCTTCGACAATATCTTCAAATCCACAGTTAAAAGTGATACAGGACGCCAGTTTTTCAAAAGACCTTAGTCTCCTTTCTTTGGAATCAATGTCAAGACAGCTCTCCGACAGCTCAAAGGAAGAATTTCTTTATCAACACATTCTAACAAAACTGCATAAAGATCATGTCCTATCAAATTCCAAAAACATTTATAAAACTCTGCTGTCAGACCATCTATTTGTCACGATCATTAGATGGAGTGCCCATTAACTTCAGTAGAGGGCACTCCACTCAGGACCATTCCACCCATCAACCACCAGATGTCACTTGGACACTAGCACCTCTCATACTGTTGCACCACACCTGAACTACATTCCCCATGAGTCACTGCATCACAATCACCCTGCCACACCTGCACCTCATTCATCAGCCAATTTCCTTGCCACACCTGCACCTCATTTACACACACATAAAAGCAGCACAATCACTCTCACTCACTGCGAAGTCTTGTTAAGCCTGTCTAGCATTTCCGAGCGTTTTCCCTTGTGTTTGTTTTTCCCGTGTCTGATCTTGGATTGTGTTACCGACTCTGATTCTCTGCTGCCTGCCCCGATCTCCGCTTGTTACCGTTAATGATTCTGGATATCCCTAACACACCTGACGCGGTTCCTGATTTCTGTCTGTATGACCATTCTCTTAATAAAATTCTGCACACGGATCCTAACGCCTCTGACTCATTGTTACAGAAGACTTGGCCATACCAGGATCCAGCAGCCCGGTATCCCCTTGTCACTGAGGTATCAGTTCCGGTTTCAATGTCAGCATATGACCAATCCAGCCAAACCACAGATCCAGTCGACCAGTTGTTAAATCTAAGGCAAGGAGATCGATCTATTGAGGACTATGTTCAACAGTTCTGTGAATTGGTATTTCGAGTTCCTCTAGACGATGAAGTCTTGTTTAAGGATTTATTCCGTTTTGGACTCAATGAACCAGTAAAATCATGGTTACCTAGAGGGGAGTCTAATGGCAGCTTAAGGGACAAAATGGACCAACGCCGCTGCACAAGATGGCCGCCAGCCCAGCGCCCCAGCACAAGGTGGCCGCCAGCCCAGCGCTGCTGCACAAGATGGCCGCCAGCCCAGAGCCGCCGCAAAAGATTGTCGCCAGCCCAGCGCCGCTGCACAAGATGCCAGCCTCAGTTGAATTTCCAGAGTCAAGTCAGGTCCCCGTCGACTTTCCAGAGTCAAGTCAGGTCCCCGTCGACTTTCCAGAGTCAAGTCAGGTCCCCGTCGACTTTCCAGAGTCAAGTCAGGTCCCCACTTACACCCAAGAGTCAAGTGAAACAACAGTTAATCTTCATGATTCTAGTCAGGTCACCGTTGATCAGGTCCCTGTTGATTTCCCGGAGTCTAGTCAGGTCACCGCTGACCGTCCAGAGTCAGGTCAAGTCTCCGCTCTTTTTTGTATTGGGGGTTTATATAAAAGTCTCCAGGAAGGAGTAACTTCCTTGGGAACAGAGAGATAAGACCTCCATTTACTATCAACCCTTTCTCTTAACTGTTTACAATAAGCATCTTTTACACAAATCTGATACAAAATCTTTTTCCCGAGGGATTGGAAATCCAATACTTCATACCCCTTCAACAAAGAAAACTGTCCATAATGTGCACTTTTATCTCTTAACACCTTAAAAAGTCCCCATAATCTCAGAATAGACACACAAAAATCATCATGAGACAAAAGAGTTTTTAGATCATATTTTCAGTTAAAAACAAATGTTTGTCCAACTTTACATTGGTCGTATTTTGCAACAGTATGAGACTGAATGATATCCAAGTTACTCTGTCTGTCCAATAAAATATCTTTTTCAATGTTTGTAGTCTCATAGCCTTCATTTTTGATTCCACATGAATGAGTCCTTGTCCTCCTTCTGCCACCGGCAAGTACAAAACCCCAGGTGGAAGCTAATGATGGCCATTCCAGAAAAAAATCAACAAATTTTTTCTGAATCTTTATAAAAAAAAGTTTATGCCACAGCATTGAGGCTGCCAGATTATTAACAATTAAAACCCTTCCTCTGTATGAAAGATGTGGAAGAATCCATATCCATCTCTGGATTCTCCCTATCACTTTATCAGAAAGTCCTTCCCAATTTTTCTCCATATAGTCCTCAGTACCGAAATAAATCCCAAGAATTTTAAAACCATTTCAAGTCCATTTACACTGATGAGGCAGTTTCGGAGGTCCTTTTTCCCTCCATTCACCCATAAGAAAAGTTGTACATTTCTCCCAGTTTATACTTGCAGATGTTGCGTTATGAAAACTATTTAAACAAGCTGTTAAAGTATTTATATCATCAAAATTGCTTATAAAAACAGTGAGATCATCAGCATATGATGTAAGTTTTACTGGGGTTAAATCTGGGTAACTTGAAATGTTCACACCTTGTAGCTTATTCCTTAAAGAAACCAACAATGTTTCAACTGAAATAGCATACAATAATCCAGACAGTGGACACCCCTGTCTTATACCACGAGTTACAGAAAATGGTCTGGTCAAGGAACCATTCATTCTAAGCATACTGTAAATATTATTATACAGCAGCTTAATAAGAGCAACAAATTGTGACCCAAAACCAAAAGCCTCTAAAGTCTTAAGAAGATATAAATGATCAACCTTATCGAATGCTTTTTCTTGATCAAGAGAAAGAAAACCAATGTCCAAAGCAAATATTTTTCCAATGGATATTAAGTCTCTTATCAAAAACCGATTATCACAAATAGTTATTTTAGGAATACAATATGTTTGATCTTCATGAATTACACTTGATATACATTGCTTTAAACTATTTGTTAGAGCCTTCGACAATATCTTCAAATCCACAGTTAAAAGTGATACAGGACGCCAGTTTTTCAAAAGACCTTAGTCTCCTTTCTTTGGAATCAATGTCAAGACAGCTCTCCGACAGCTCAAAGGAAGAATTTCTTTATCAACACATTCTAACAAAACTGCATAAAGATCATGTCCTATCAAATTCCAAAAACATTTATAAAACTCTGCTGTCAGACCATCTATTTGTCACGATCATTAGATGGAGTGCCCATTAACTTCAGTAGAGGGCACTCCACTCAGGACCATTCCACCCATCAACCACCAGATGTCACTTGGACACTAGCACCTCTCATACTGTTGCACCACACCTGAACTACATTCCCCATGAGTCACTGCATCACAATCACCCTGCCACACCTGCACCTCATTCATCAGCCAATTTCCTTGCCACACCTGCACCTCATTTACACACACATAAAAGCAGCACAATCACTCTCACTCACTGCGAAGTCTTGTTAAGCCTGTCTAGCAATTCCGAGCGTTTTCCCTTGTGTTTGTTTTTCCCGTGTCTGATCTTGGATTGTGTTACCGACTCTGATTCTCTGCTGCCTGCCCCGATCTCCGCTTGTTACCGTTAATGATTCTGGATATCCCTAACACACCTGACGCGGTTCCTGATTTCTGTCTGTATGACCATTCTCTTAATAAAATTCTGCACATGGATCCTAACGCCTCTGACTCATTGTTACAGAAGACTTGGCCATACCAGGATCCAGCAGCCCGGTATCCCCTTGTCACTGAGGTATCAGTTCCGGTTTCAATGTCAGCATATGACCAATCCAGCCAAACCACAGATCCAGTCGACCAGTTGTTAAATCTAAGGCAAGGAGATCGATCTATTGAGGACTATGTTCAACAGTTCTGTGAATTGGTATTTCGAGTTCCTCTAGACGATGAAGTCTTGTTTAAGGATTTATTCCGTTTTGGACTCAATGAACCAGTAAAATCATGGTTACCTAGAGGGGAGTCTAATGGCAGCTTAAGGGACAAAATGGACCAACGCCGCTTCACAAGATGGCCGCCAGCCCAGCGCCCCAGCACAAGGTGGCCGCCAGCCCAGCGCTGCTGCACAAGATGGCCGCCAGCCCAGAGCCGCCGCAAAAGATTGTCGCCAGCCCAGCGCCGCTGCACAAGATGCCAGCCTCAGTTGAATTTCCAGAGTCAAGTCAGGTCCCCGTCGACTTTCCAGAGTCAAGTCAGGTCCCCGTCGACTTTCCAGAGTCAAGTCAGGTCCCCACTTACACCCAAGAGTCAAGTGAAACAACAGTTAATCTTCATGATTCTAGTCAGGTCACCGTTGATCAGGTCCCTGTTGATTTCCCGAAGTCTAGTCAGGTCACCGCTGACCGTCCAGAGTCAGGTCAAGTCTCCGCTCTTTTTTGTATTGGGGGTTTATATAAAAGTCTCCAGGAAGGAATAACTTCCTTGGGAACAGAGAGATAAGACCTCCATTTACTATCAACCCTTTCTCTTAACTGTTTACAATAAGCATCTTTTACACAAATCTGATACAAAATCTTTTTCCCGAGGGATTGGAAATCCAATACTTCATACCCCTTCAACAAAGAAAACTGTCCATAATGTGCACTTTTATCTCTTAACACCTTAAAAAGTCCCCATAATCTCAGAATAGACACACAAAAATCATCATGAGACAAAAGAGTTTTTAGATCATATTTTCAGTTAAAAACAAATGTTTGTCCAACTTTACATTGGTCGTATTTTGCAACAGTATGAGACTGAATGATATCCAAGTTACTCTGTCTGTCCAATAAAATATCTTTTTCAATGTTTGTAGTCTCATAGCCTTCATTTTTGATTCCACATGAATGAGTCCTTGTCCTCCTTCTGCCACCGGCAAGTACAAAACCCCAGGTGGAAGCTAATGATGGCCATTCCAGAAAAAAATCAACAAATTTTTTCTGAATCTTTATAAAAAAAAGTTTATGCCACAGCATTGAGGCTGCCAGATTATTAACAATTAAAACCCTTCCTCTGTATGAAAGATGTGGAAGAATCCATATCCATCTCTGGATTCTCCCTATCACTTTATCAGAAAGTCCTTCCCAATTTTTCTCCATATAGTCCTCAGTACCGAAATAAATCCCAAGAATTTTAAAACCATTTCAAGTCCATTTACACTGATGAGGCAGTTTCGGAGGTCCCTTTTCCCTCCATTCACCCATAAGAAAAGTTGTACATTTCTCCCAGTTTATACTTGCAGATGTTGCGTTATGAAAACTATTTAAACAAGCTGTTAAAGTATTTATATCATCAAAATTGCTTATAAAAACAGTGAGATCATCAGCATATGATGTAAGTTTTACTGGGGTTAAATCTGGGTAACTTGAAATGTTCACACCTTGTAGCTTATTCCTTAAAGAAACCAACAATGTTTCAATTGAAATAGCATACAATAATCCAGACAGTGGACACCCCTGTCTTATACCCCGAGTTACAGAAAATGGTCTGGTCAAGGAACCATTCATTCTAAGCATACTGTAAATATTATTATACAGCAGCTTAATAAGAGCAACAAATTGTGACCCAAAACCAAAAGCCTCTAAAGTCTTAAGAAGATATAAATGATCAACCTTATCGAATGCTTTTTCTTGATCAAGAGAAAGAAAACCAATGTCCAAAGCAAATATTTTTCCAATGGATATTAAGTCTCTTATCAAAAACCGATTATCACAAATAGTTATTTTAGGAATACAATATGTTTGATCTTCATGAATTACACTTGATATACATTGCTTTAAACTATTTGTTAGAGCCTTCGACAATATCTTCAAATCCACAGTTAAAAGTGATACAGGACGCCAGTTTTTCAAAAGACCTTAGTCTCCTTTCTTTGGAATCAATGTCAAGACAGCTCTCCGACAACTCAAAGGAAGAATTTCTTTATCAACACATTCTAACAAAACTGCATAAAGATCATGTCCTATCAAATTCCAAAAACATTTATAAAACTCTGCTGTCAGACCATCTATTTGTCACGATCATTAGATGGAGTGCCCATTAACTTCAGCAGAGGGCACTCCACTCAGGACCATTCCACCCATCAACCACCAGATGTCACTTGGACACTAGCACCTCTCATACTGTTGCACCACACCTGAACTACATTCCCCATGAGTCACTGCATCACAATCACCCTGCCACACCTGCACCTCATTCATCAGCCAATTTCCTTGCCACACCTGCACCTCATTTACACACACATAAAAGCAGCACAATCACTCTCACTCACTGCGAAGTCTTGTTAAGCCTGTCTAGCATTTCCGAGCGTTTTCCCTTGTGTTTGTTTTTCCCGTGTCTGATCTTGGATTGTGTTACCGACTCTGATTCTCTGCTGCCTGCCCCGATCTCCGCTTGTTACCGTTAATGATTCTGGATATCCCTAACACACCTGACGCGGTTCCTGATTTCTGTCTGTATGACCATTCTCTTAATAAAATTCTGCACATGGATCCTAACGCCTCTGACTCATTGTTACAGAAGACTTGGCCATACCAGGATCCAGCAGCCCGGTATCCCCTTGTCACTGAGGTATCAGTTCCGGTTTCAATGTCAGCATATGACCAATCCAGCCTAACCACAGATCCAGTCGACCAGCTGTTAAATCTAAGGCAAGGAGATCGATCTATTGAGGACTATGTTCAACAGTTCTGTGAATTGGTATTTCGAGTTCCTCTAGACGATGAAGTCTTGTTTAAGGATTTATTCCGTTTTGGACTCAATGAACCAGTAAAATCATGGTTACCTAGAGGGGAGTCTAATGGCAGCTTAAGGGACAAAATGGACCAACGCCGCTGCACAAGATGGCCGCCAGCCCAGCGCCGCTGCACAAGATGGCCGCCAGCCCAGCGCCCCAGCACAAGGTGGCCGCCAGCCCAGCGCCCCAGCACAAGGTGGCCGCCAGCCCAGCGCTGCTGCACAAGATGGCCGCCAGCCCAGAGCCGCCGCAAAAGATTGCCGCCAGCCCAGCGCCGCTGCACAAGATGCCAGCCTCAGTTTAATTTCCAGAGTCAAGTCAGGTCCCCGTCGACTTTCCAGAGTCAAGTCAGGTCCCCGTCGACTTCCCAGAGTCAAGTCAGGTCCCCACTTACACCCAAGAGTCAAGTGAAACAACAGTTAATCTTCATGATTCTAGTCAGGTCACCGTTGATCAGGTCCCTGTTGATTTCCCGGAGTCTAGTCAGGTCACCGCTGACCGTCCAGAGTCAGGTCAAGTCTCCGCTGACCGTCCAGAGTCAGGTCAAGTCACCATTAACACCCATGAGTCAAGTAAAACCACAGTTGATCTTCATGAGCAAAGTCAAGTCACAGTTGATCTTCATGAGCAAAGTCAAGTCACAGTCGATCTTCAGGAACCAAGTCAAGTCACAGTCGATCTTCAGGAACCAAGTCAAGTCACAGTCGATCTTCAGGAACCAAGTCAAGTCACAGTCGATCCTCAGGAACCAAGTCAAGTCACAGTCGATCCTCAAGAGCACAGTCTAGTCACCAACAATCTTCATGAACAAAGTCAAGTCACAGTTGATCTTCATGAACCCAGTCAAATCACCACGGAATCTACCAGAGCCTCGTCACATCTCAGCCGCACTTCCATTGCCCTGTCACATCTCAGCCAAACTTCCAGAGCTCTCGTCCTATTCTGTCACGGCCATGGAGGCCGTCTATGAGCTCTCATTCGTTCCGGTCATGGCTACGGAGGCCATCCACCAACTCTGTCTGTCCTGTCACGGCCACGGAGGTCCTCCATGAACTCACCGCCTGCTCTGTCACGGCCACGGAGACCAGCTACCATCTCATCAAGGCCACGGAGGCCGCTATTAACCTGTCTATGTTCTCTGTTTCAGTTCCACCTGACCAGACTTGCTTTCCTGTGCCATCAACTCCACTGTGGTGGTCCTCTGCTCCGCCCTGGTGGGCTTCTGTCCCATCTGCTCAGCTATGGTGATCGTCTGGTCCGCCCTGGTGGGCTTCTGTCCCATCTTCTCGGCTGTGGTGGTCGTCTGCTCCGCCCTGGTGGGCTTTTGTCCCCTCTTCTAAGCTGTGGTGGTCGTCTGCTCCACCCTGGTGGGCTCCAGCTCCACCTGCTCGGCTCTGGTGGGCTCCCACGCCACCTGCTCTGCCTTGGTGGACCCCTGTTCCCGAGTTAGGCCCATGGCGGGCCCCTGTTCCCGAGTTAGGCCCATGGCGGGCTCCTGTTCCCGAGTTAGGCCCATGGCGGGCCCCTGTTCCCAAGTTAGGCCCTTGGCGGGCTCCTGTTCCTGAGTTAAGCCCATGGCGGGTCCCTGTTTCCCCTGTCAGGCCCAGGAAGGGCCCTGTTTCCCATGTCAGGTCCAGGAAAGGCTCCTGCTCTCCATGTTAGGCCCAGTTCTGCCTGCTCTGCCCCGGCCACTGCATGTCCACATGGACCTGGCCCTCCGTCCCTCCACCAATTCCGCCTCCGCTCCACCGCCCTCCTAGATTGTTTTGAGCATCCAGAAGCCGCTCCTTTGGGGGGGGGGCTATGTCACGATCATTAGATGGAGTGCCCATTAACTTCAGTAGAGGGCACTCCACTCAGGACTTGTGTTTGTTTTTCCCGTGTCTGGTCTTGGATTGTGTTACCGACTCTGATTCTATGCTGCCTGCCCCGATCTCCGCTTGTTACCGTTAATGATTCTGGATATCCCTAACACACCTGACGCGGTTCCTGATTTCTGCCTGTATGACCATTCTCTTAATAAAATTCTGCACATGGATCCGAATGCCTCTGACTCATTGTTCCACTATTCCAGGAGACTTCCCTGAATTAAAATCTAAAACAGCTTTCGAAATCTCAGAAAAATTAAGAGGACTCTCTAAATCCATTTTATCCTGCTCTGAAAGCTGAGGAAGTTCACATAAAACCTCATCTGCAGCCGATTCTTCACATGATTCTGCTTGATACAATTTTTCATAAAATAACAAAGCAATAGCATTAATTTCTTTTTGATCAGTTATTTGCTGGCCATTGGAAAGTTTTAAATGATAAAAAAAACGTCTTATCCCTAAACTTTTTTTCTAAGCCAAAAAAAAAGCTGTAGGAGCATCCATATCATTTAAATGAGTATACCTAGCTCTAATCAAAGCTCCTTTGCCCCTTTCCTCCAAAAGATTTTTTAAAAGAAATGTATTTATTTCAATATCTGCAGAAGAAGAGTCATTATTATTCTGAATATTTAATTGAAGTATATTTTGTTCTAATAACTTCATTTTCTCCTTAAGGTCTCTAGTACTGTAGGCAGCATATTGTTGACAAAACATTTTTACCCTCACTTTGCCTATATCCCACCATTGACTTAATGTTAAAAACAGTCATAGAAATATAGTGGTGATCAGACAAGAAATTTGGAGAAATGGAATCACCAATAAATCTACCTCTATTATTGGTTTTCACATAGAACCTATCAATTCTTGCCCCAGACATTTCATTAGAATTTTGTTTAAGCCAGGTATACTGCCTCACCCCTGGAAAAGTATTTCTCCATAAATCAATAAAACTATGATAATTAATTAAAGAGCTAAGTTCCTCAGCTGAACAATGATGAGGTTCTGCATGATTTCGATCAATAGCTTGATTTAAAGTACAGTTAAAATCACCCCCTAACACAATAATCTTATCTTGGGAACATTCTGATATAGCTTTCGACAGTTTTTTTTAAAAAAAGGTATACGTTCATTTCCTATATTTGGTGCATAGACACTAAAAAATGAAAAATTTGAATCTCCTAATGTAACATCCACACGCAAAATCCGACCAGGAAATATCTCAGACACAAAAGTATGACCATTTACCCTTGAAGAAAAAAGTATTGCAACACCTGCACTTACATTCGATCCATGAGTAAGTAGTACACTACCCTTCCATTCGGTCATCCATTGCATTTGATTTTGAACATCTGTATGTGTCTCATGTAACAATATTATATCTGCCTTTTTTAACTAATAATCAAATAAATTAGCTCTCTTTTCAGTGCCCCGACAACCATTAATATTAAAGGAGCCAATATTAAATAAGGACATAGGGATGAAAAAGAGAAAATCAAAAAGGAATAACACTAAAACAACAAGATTCATCTTAGTAGTGTTTCACAGATTGGTCTTCATTCTTTTTCTTACATTACCCATACATTTCTTAAGTCGGTAACGTTTTGGCTGATCAAGTTCCTCTAGAGTAGCCTCCCTCATGGCAAATGCACACGAATCATTGAAAAGCCTTAAATTCGGAAAATACATTTCAAGTTTTGGTTTCCGTTGATTTTTTGAAGAATCGAGAAAATGATTCAGCTGTTTAACTGTGTAGTAAGATATATTTGGTTTAGAAGTAGAGCTTCCCTGAGATGCCATCACAATATTATCCCCACAACTATCTGAATCTTCACTATCAGAATCATAAAGAGACTGTTCATCATTTTCTAAGCCCTCTCTAGCATCATGTGACATGCTATCAGGTGAATTCAAAATTATCACTCCTTCAATCTCCACTTGTTCTCCAAAGTGCTCAGATACCCTAGCATCATCAGCAACAGCTTTTGCACCATCCTGTATCTCTACACTAGCACCAGCCACATTTTCACTCAGCACATCTGTAACAATCGGGGCCACATCAGAGTCATTGACAAAACCAGATGAACTTGGTTCAATAAGACCATCAGGAGCTTTTACAGAATGCTGATCAATTTCAATTTCATTGTTTTCATCAACAGTATGATTCTCACACTCATTAACAGTGACTGACTCATTCACATTATCCACTTTTTCAGCATCCTTACTAATAGGTGTGTTTGGTGTGACCATGCCTCCCGCACGTGAAACACCTCATTGAATCAGTGGTTATGAAGATGGTGTAATCCTTATCCAACACCGTCAATTTCGCAGCAACATTCAGATCCTGGTAATCAGCGCTCAAAATCATGAAAATTTGTCTTCTAAAAGACATAATGTGTTTCAAATCTGGATTTTTTAAACCCAGCGGAATCATCTTCATTGAACCAACAATTTTGCCGTAACGCAGAAGAATGAGCTCAAGCATATCATTCGATATAAACGGCAGGACATTTGAAAGAATAACCTTTTTTGAAAGATTAGACAGCGGCAATACCGGAATGAAAATATTTCTCACAGATATACTGCGCTCAACTAAATAATCCACCATAGTTAGCTCTTTCAGAAAGACAACAAAAACCTTATTCATCCTTGAGGCTGACAAAATGTTTCATGCACCAATCTCATTGCCGATTGCCACCAAGCAATCTTCCACTGACACCGAATCATCTGGTATGCACTTACAAGCATGTCGAGCAGTCAATATCGAAAACCCATCTGAGTTTGGACCCATAACCACCACAGTACTACTACAAACTATTAAACAAAATACAAGAAAAAGATAAGAAAGAAAGAAAGAAAGAAAGAAAAGAGTAGAATAAAAACAACTCACTCAGGAACGCCGTCACTCACTTACACACACACGCTGCCTCAGTCACTTCCGCACATGCGCAAATGAGAGAGAGAGAGAGAGAGACATATTAATGCTCACAGTATTTTAAGTATATTCATGAACCTGATACTTTCAGCCTGAAGATTAAGAAAATTTATTTTTTAGAAGGTTTGACAGTAACTTTTTCAATGCAATGAATATAATTTTCTTAACATTTTAAGACACTTTTTTTTGAGAATGGAGAAACAGTTCAACTGTATCTTTTCTAAGGGGGCTTCATGTTCAAGCAATGGAGGGAAAAGTACCTGGTGTTGACAGTGGAAGGAAATCTGATGGTGTGCCAAGATGCAGACTCACCTCCGGACCAGGTGGTGGCGCTGCAGAGTAACTGTGACTCCATAGTGGAGGGTAAAGAAATCTTGGACCTGCCCCGTTTGCCCACTGGTGGCCGCAGAGACAGCTGCTTCGCCCTCATCCTACCCCAAGATAAGTTTCTCCTCCTGCTCTCAGACAGTCCAGATGAATGCATGTGAGTTCATTTCAAACTCAAATCATGTGCATTAGCTATGTATTAGCCATTATTCTTTGTGGGCAACACTCTGTATGTGCACTGTACCACATCCAGATGATGGTTAATTTATGCTTAGACATATTAATCAAATGTTAGTCAATGTTAAAAATCTTAAAGTTTTTGTCTCCAACAGTCAATGGCTGAAGTTACTCAGGAAGGTGAAAGAGGTGAGTTCATACATTTCTTTAACACCAAATATACAGAAAGTTTTTTTTTTTTAAGAATTCACATAGAAGCATTTTCATATTCAGTCTTTTTATTTTTGACCCCACTTATGCAATCTAAATTAATACTTTTATTCATCAAGAATGCATTAACTTGATCAAAGTTTCCCCAAAAAATATTAAACTAATAATAACCAGAAATGTTTTATTGAGCAGCAAATCAGCATTTTATAATGATATTTTTTACAATATATTCACATAAACAATAGCTATTTCGAATTGTAACAATATTTCATATTTACACTACAGGTTCGATCATATAAATGTAAGGGTGTATAAATATAATAAATATAAATATCATAATTGCAAAATTTTGTGGTCATGGTGTTGTGTCACATTTAGTTTGACTTGTTTTGGAGGTTTATGTGACGCCAGTTTCACACATCTGCAGTGCATATGCGTTCCACGTGCGTTACGTATGCGGTGCAGAAACAGCATAGACTCTGTGTGCTTTCACACAGTCCACTACTGATCCGCAGCTGTTTAGGCCACAAACACAACATTTATCCATTATTTTGATTTCAAATCCAAACATTGTTACTGAAAAAGCTTTGTCAGCATTGTGATCCTCTTTTATCACAGTACAGTAAAAATATTTCATAGACATTAGTTTAAACTCAGTTAATATAAACAACACATTATTCATGCATTTGACTTCTAGCTTGTATATAAAGGTGCTCAAGCAAGTGGCAACACATTTAAACACAGCATACAGCCTACTTTTCTTATTTGAAGTGTAGGCTATCACAAACATTTTAAATTGAAACTTACCACTGACAGAAACAGCTGACTCTCATGCCTTTTGCATTTAAATCTTCATTACAAGCAATCCCACGGGTCTTAAAGAACTTTGTTTTTCTACCACCACAAGTGCATCTATTATGTTGCCTTGTTTATCGAAAAGTAAATTTTTCTTTGCTTTTAACCTAGCCAAAAAGCCACATTTTGACTGTGAGCACAGTAGACTTTAATAGTAGTAGAATAGTATAGTATATTACTTTAGAATAGTAATTATATCAATTTATTGTAAAATCATTACATTTCCATGTCAATCGATGTAAATTTTTAATGTCACTTTAATTCAGCGCATGCAGCACAGCAAAAATAGACTCAATGCAGAAACTTATTTCCTTATCAATCATCTGCCTGCGGGACACCATCTTGACTTCTCTGTTAAACCTCCTGATTTCTTTCATTCATTTCAGCCTTGTCAGAGGCTTGCGAAGTTTAGCTAGGCAAAAGTATAAATCCTGTGTAAATTTATGTATTCACTCCCCATGAATGGATTTTAAATGCTTTGTATATGGGGCCAAACAGCAGGATTATTCTTGATTAATGTTATATAATATGTCATGTGGCAGTGCCTTTACCAGATCCTATATCAATGATAAGTGTTGCAATCTGTCATGAGGGCCAAACCAAACACTTTGCCATCTTTAATCTTTGAAATAGAAAGCTGTTTTAATAAGCACTCAGTATGCAGTATATTTGCACATTTCAAGGCCATCCTCTTTCTGCTCAGGGTGTGACTTCACCACTTGCACTGAAGAGACAGCAGAGCATCACACCATGCATCACAGGCAGGGATCCAATTCCAGACATCTCTAGTGACAAAGACCCCTCATCCCCACGAGTCTGCTCAAGAGAAAACTCCTTCAGACATAGAGGTGCGCTTGGTCTTAGCAACCATTTCAGGGATGTTATTATGGTGCTTTGGATGTGGTGCTATATTAATACCATTCACACAGATGTTCCCTCAGGAGCAGCGATGTTCAGTCAGAAGAACTAGCTGATAGCATTCCCTTTCATGTCAATGGCAGTTTACCTAACTGTAACCTCAAAAACGGTTTTGTCAACAACAACAACAATAATACGAGTTGTAATAAGTTCATGTGTTATTTCACTTAAGGCCTGTCATGGTCAGCTTCTGCAGTACAGCAGCTGTAGTCACAGATGAAGTTAAGAAGCCACTTCTTGATGATAATGGTATTTATTAAATCTTCACTGTCCATGGTTTTGTTTTATATAAGAGCACACTTGCACAAACAGAATAAATACTATGTACATGTTGCTGATGAAAGGAGAATAGTCTCCTGTAATGCCAGCAGTTGTTCTGTGGTAAGCCTTTCTCTCCCTCTCCCCCCTCTCTCTGTTGTAATCTGCTAAGTATGTTTAAGCATGTTTTCTGCTAATACTTTCGGCTATGTTCAGTATTTAGGTCTCCCTTAAAATTGCAGTAGATGTAAGACTACAAAGGTGTCACAGCAAAACGTAATATTTCATTTAAAAAAAAAAAAAAATATATATATATATATATATATATAAAGTTTATGATAGTTCATAATGCATCTGTTAATAATAACATATAAAGTTCTTTGTATTAAAATGTATCTTTAAATGCAGAAAACATTAACAAATTGCAGAAACATTAAATTAAACAAGGTTAAAAAATTATATTAAAGAGTACTGTACATGTGACTATTATTGCATTTTAATAGGTTTAACATAACATATTAAGTGTTTCTCTTTATCGAATAAACAGTTCATTTACATTTAATCATTTAATCATTTAGCAGACGCTTTTATCCAAAGCGACTTACAAATGAGAACAATAGAAGCAGTCAGGTCAACAAGAGAACAACAACAGTATACAAGTGCCATGACAAGTCTCAGTTAGTCTAGTACAGAACGCATAGGCAGGTGGTGAAGGTTCAAACATCAAAGGTTCAAAACTGTGTTCTTTGTTATTTATAATGCTGATGTTATCAGCCACATCAATAAATGTAGAACTATTAATTATAAACAGTTTCTTATATGTAAAAACAATATATTAATGTTTATTACAAAGTAAACTATAGAAATAATTAAATAATAAACAACATTTTAAGAGTGTATGGAAACTCAGGTCATTGCAATGTAATAGGTGATCATGAGCTCTGTTGCTACAATTTATTGTTTCCATGGTAACAACAACTCTGGGGTGCGTTTCCCAGAACCATAGTTGCTAACTTTAGTTGGTTGGCAATGGAAAATTGCATTGCAACCAACAAAGTTGCTAATTTAGTTAACAACTATGGTTTTGGGAAACGCACCCCTGCTGTATGTTTCCCATACAACAACATAACATGTTGATAAACTACCATAAGTATAATGCATCATTGTAGAAACTAGATGTTTCCCGAAAATGGTCACATCACCGTTGTTTGAACCACTTTGGTTTAACAATATAGAGTCAGCATTAGCAACATCACAAGCATGTGGTGGAGTAAAAGCTTATACTAATTATATGATTAAAGAGGTCTGAGATGCTTCAGTAATGAACATGGCACCTGGTGACTGCTTTACCTTTTTTACCCTGTCATTAACTTCAAGTCAAGTCAAGTCACCTTTATTTATATAGCGCTTAAACAAAATACATTGCGTCAAAGCAATTGAACAACATTCATTAGGAAAACAGTGTCAATAATGCAAAATGACAGTTAAAGGTTGAATTCTTGAATTCATTGAATTCAGTGATGTCATCTCTGTTCAGTTTAAATAGAGTCTGTGCATTAATTTGCAATCACGTTGTGACGAGTGGGGCGGGGCCGAGGGACGTGGGAACAAGGAGTGAGGCCGGTGGAGTGATTGGAGATGAGCTACACCTGCGACCCACCACCTGTCTCGAGTCCCGCGTAGGAGATGGAAGGATATAAAACTGCAGCGACGACAGTGAAGAATGAGAGAGGACCAGGCCTGGGCTTTATTTTATGTTTTGGTTTTATTTTGTGCGCGTCAGTCGTCCGTGAGGGGCTGACGCGCTGTTTTGTATTTCTTTTGTCATTATTAAATATCAGTTGATTGTCCGCCGGTTCCCGCCTCCTTCTTCCCATAGTTATGGAGTTTTATTATTACACACGTCAACGATAGCGCTGTAGATGAAGTGACCCCGGAGGCGACATCGGCAAGGAACCGAAACTCCATCGGTGACAGAATGGAGAAAAAAACCTTGGGAAAAACCAGGCTCAGTTGGGGGGCCAGTTCTCCTCTGACCAGACGAAACCAGTAGTTCAATTCCAGGCTGCAGCAAAGTCAGATTGTGCAGAAGAATCATCTGTTTCCTGTGGTCTTGTTCTGGTGCTCCTCTGAGACAAGGTCTTTACAGGGGATCTGTATCTGGGGCTCTAGTTGTCCTGGTCTCCGCTGTCTTTCAGGGCTGTAGAGGTCCTTTCTAGGTGCTGATCCACCATCTGGTCTGGATACGTACTGGATCCGGGTGACTGCATTGACCCTCTTATCTGGATACAGACTGGATCTGGTGGCTACGGTGACCACGGAATAAGAGAGAAACAGACTAATATTAGCGTAGATCCAATTCTTCTAATGATGTAGCAAGTACATCGGGTGTTATGGGAAGTGTTCCCGGTTCCAGTTTACCTAATTAATGCAGCCTAAAAATCCTTTAACGGATTTGGATATTAGAAGCATATTAGTGTGTTATGTGTAAGCCAGGTTAAAGAGATGGGTCTTTAATCTAGATTTAAACTGCATGAGTGTGTCTGCCTCCCGAACAATGTTAGGTAGGTTATTCCAGAGTTTAGGCGCCAAATAGGAAAAGGATCTGCCGCCCGCAGTTGATTTTGATATTCTAGGTATTATCAAATTTTCTGAGTTTTGAGAACGTAGCGGACGTAGAGGATTAAAATGTAAAAGGAGCTCATTCAAATACTGAGGTGCTAAACCATTCAGGGCTTTATAAGTAATAAGCAATATTTTAAAATCTATACGATGTTTGATAGGGAGCCACTGCAACGACTTGATGTCGGTTATATAAGTAAGATTTAAACCATGCTAATGCACTTCCATTAATGCCAACAAAGTGTTCAAGTCTATGCAAAAGAATGTTGTGGTCAATAGTGTCAAACGCAGCACTAAGATCCAATAGCACTAATAGAGAGATACACCCACGATCAGATGATAAGAGTAGGTCATTTGTAACTCTAAGGAGAGCAGTCTCAGTACTATGATACAGTCTAAATCCTGACGGGAAATCCTCACAGATACAATTAGTCTAGTATCTTGGACAGAAAAGGGAGATTTGAGATCGGTCTATGATTAACTAGTTCTTTGGGGTCAAGTTGTGGTTTTTTGATGAGAGCCTTAATAACAGCCAGTTTGAAGGTTTGGGGACATATCCTAATGGCAATGAGGAATTATTAATAGTGAGAAGAGGATCTATGACTTCTGGAAGCACCTCTTTTAGGAGCTTAGATGGAATAGGGTCTAACATACATGTTGTTGGTTTAGTTGTTAGTATAACCAGTATAACCATTGAAAAAAAAAATAGTATAAAAATTAGTAATAAATTAGTATAACCAGCTAATATTAGCTGTTAGTTAGTATAATTGCTGTTAATAATGTTCATCGTCTGTCTGACTACGTCTTGAATTAATTATTCTGAAAAATCCTATCATATGCGCACAAACTGACAGTCACCACTTATAAGCTACTACTAAATATTGTAGAAACGTAATTTTCTGTAAAGTTGCTTTGTAATGATTTGTATCGTAAAAAGCGATATACAAATAAACTTGAATTGAATTGAATTGAATTGAATTAGATGATTTAACAAGTTTATACAATTCTTCCTCTCCTGTAGTAGAGAATGAGTGTTCCTCAGGGGGTCTATAGTGCACTGTCTGATGTGATACTGTAGCTGACGGCTGAATGGTTACAATTTTATCTCTAATAGTATCGGTTTTAGAAGTAAAGTAGTTCATAAAGTCAATACTGCTGTGATGCTGGGAAATGTCAACACTTGTTGAGGCTTTATTTTTCGTTAATTTAGCCACTGTATTGAATAAATACCTGGGGTTATGTTTGTTTTCTTCTAAAAGAGAAGAAAAGTAATCGGCTCTAGCAGTTTTTAATGCTTTTCTGTATGATAGGTTACTTTCCCGCCAAGCAATACGAAATACCTCGTTTTGTTTTCCTCCAGCTGCGCTTCATTTTTCGGGCTGCTCTCTTTAGGGTGCAAGTGTGCTCATTATACCATGGTGTCAGACTGTTTTCCTAAACCTTCCTTAAGCGTAAAGGAGCAACTGTATTTAAAATGCTAGAAAAGAGAGCATCCATAGTTTTTGTTACATCAAGTTGTTCTGAGGTTTTGGATAAGGAATTCGGATACATCAGGAAGATAACTTAAAAAGCAGTCTTTTGTGGTAGAAGTGATGGTTCTACCATACTTGTAACAAGAGGTGGAATTGACAATTTTGGCTATATGAAGTTTGCACAAAACTAAATAATGATCTGAGATATCATCACTTGGCTGCATAATTTCAACACCATCAACATCAATTCCATTTGACAGTATTAAATCTAGAGTATGATTTCGACAATGAGTAGGTCCTGAAACGTGTTGTCTAACCCCAATAGAGTTCAGAATGTCTATAAATGCTGATCCCAATGCATTTCTTTCATTATCAACATGGATATTAAAATCACCAACTATTAAAACTTTATCTGCAGCCAGAAATAACTCGGATGTAAAATCACCAAACTCTTTAATAAAGTATGTATGGTGCCCTGGTGGCCTGTATACAGTAGCCAGTACAAACATCACAGGGGATTTATCATTAACATTTGTTTCTCTGGATAATGTTATATGAAGCACCATTACTTCAAACGAGTTAAACTTGAAGCCTGCCCTCTGAGAAATCCTGAAAACGTTGTTATAAATTGAAGCAACACCTCCCCCTTTACCTTTTAGACGCGTCTCATGATTATAACAGTAATCTTGGGGGGTGGACTCATTTAAAATAATGTAATCATCAGGTTTTAGCCAGGTTTCTGTCAAACAGAGCACATCTAGATTATGATCAGTGATCATATTATTTACAAAAAGTGTTTTCGTAGAAAGGGATCTGATATTCAATAAGCCAAGATTTATCATTTGTTTATCCATATTACATCTGTTTTTTATTTGTTGAACCTCAATTAAGTTGTTCATCTTAACTTGGTTTGGACGTTTTTTGTATTTTCTAGTTTGGGGAACAGACACAGTCTCTATAGTGTGATATCTAGGTAAAAGAGTCTCTATGTGCTGAGAATTAACTGACCTCTGTGACGTGAGGCAGCTAGCAGACGGTCGGTTTAGCCAGTCTGTCTGCTTCCTGACCTGGGCCCCAGTTAGTCAAGTATAAACACTAAGACTATTTGCCATATTTCTAGAGAGAAGAGTGGCGCCACCCCAGGAGGGATGAAGACCATCTCTTTCAACAGGTCAGGTCTGCCCCAAAAGCTCGTCCAATTATCTATGAAACCTATGTTATTCTGTGGGCACCACTTAGACATCCAGCCATTGAGTGATGACAATCTGCTATGCATCTCATCACCACGGTAAGCAGGGAGGGGACCAGAGCATATTAAAGTGTCTGACATCGTGCTTGCAAGTTCACACGCCTCTTTAATGTTCTTTTTAGTGATCTCCGACTGGCGTAGTCAAACATCATTAGTGCCTTAGCACGTGCGCCTCGGTGAGTGAAATTCTTGGGAGCTTGCTCCAGAATTGCAGAAACAATTTACATATAACCATACAGACTTTAACAGGTGAAAATGTGCAACATGCACATACATATAGTCAGTACATTCAGTGTACTATTAAACATATAGTTAACACTACACATTACTCAACATACAGTTAGCACTACACATTATACACTAAACACAGAATGTACTCATTCTACATTATGTAAACCTATATATGCATAAAAATATGCTAAGGTGCAACAGAGTGTACGTGAACTGGATACAGAAATGTCATGTATGTAAATCGGATGGTGTCCAGTGGTAACAGGTAGGTTATTGTATTAAATGCAATGTGTATGTATAGTCCAGTGTTAAACTGTTGAAGTTAAAGTGCAGTGTGTGGCATACCATATTGTGGGAGTATGGTGTAGGATGTATTAGTTCTGACTGTTCATTAGTCTGATTGCCTGAGGGAAAAAGCTATCCCTCAGTCGGCTTGTGCGGGATCGGATGCTGCGGAGACGTCTTCCTGAGGGCAGCAGAGAGAACCGTCAGTGGGACAGGTGGCTGGAGTCACTGATGATCCCCCAGGCTTTCCTTAACTGGCTTCCAGTTACATTTAGGATTGATTTTAAAGTACTTTTACTTGTATATAAGTCACTAAATGACCTAGGACCGAAATATATTTCAGATATGCTCACTGAATATAAGCCTAACAGACCACTCAGATCATTAGGATCGATTCAGTTAGAAATACCAAGGGTTCACACAAAACAAGGGGAGTCCTCCTTTAGTTACTATGCGGCCCGCAGTTGGAATCAGCTTCCAGAAGAGATCAGGGCCTGGTTTCATAGACAGGGCTTAGCCTAAACCAGGATTAAGCCATAGTTCAATTAGGACATTTAAGTAATTTTTATAAACATGCCTTAGAAAAAAACATTACTGGTGTGCATCTTGAGACAAAATGAAGGCACTGATATATTTTAAGATCAATCAGTACAAGTTTCTTTCGTTTGAAACAACTCAGACTTGCATTTTAGTCTAGGGCTAGGCTTAAGCCTTGTCTGTGAAACCGGGGGCAGATGTGCTAAAACACTAGTCACATTTAAATCTAGACTTAAAACTAATCTGTTTAGCTGTGCATTTATTGAATGAGCACTGTGCAATGTATATTTTCACAGTTTTTTTATTTTATTTTATGTAAAATCATTTTTGTTTTAAATTCATTTTAAATAAATACATTTTTTAATCATTTTAAAAGTTTTAAAATTGCTTGTTTTATTCTTGTTATTATTTTTCTTCATCATTATTTTTCTTTCTTTTATGTAAAGCACTTTGAATTACCATTGTGTACGAAATGTGCTATATAAATAAACTTGCCTTGCCTTGCCTTGCCTTGCCTTATACAACGCCTGGTGTAGATGTCCTGGAGAGAGGGAAGCTCACCTCCCACAATGTGGCTGGCAGTTCACACGACCCTTTTCAGAGCTTTACGGTTGCCAGCGGTACTGTTTCCGAACCAGGCAGTGATGCAGTCCATCAGGATGCTCTCTTAAGTGCATGTGCAGAATGTTCTGAGGATGCTGGGGCTCATTCCAAACTTCCTCAGCCGTCTCAGGAAGAAGGAAGGCGCTGGTGTGACTTCTTCAGCACTGCGTCAGTGTGTGTAGGCCAGGTGAGATCCTCAGTGATGTTAACGCCGAGGAACTTGAAGCTGCTTACACGCTCCTCTGGTGTCTTGTCGATGGTGATGGGTCTGTGTTCTCTGCTATGTCTCCTGAAATCCACCACCAGCTCCTTGGTCTTATCGATGTTGAGTGAGAGATGGTTCTCCTCACACCATTTAGTCAGGGTGCTCACCTCCTCTCTGTAGACTGTCTCATCGTCTCAAGTATTGTTACCCATTCTGACCACCTGTCAGGAAGTCCAGCTGCACAGAGATTTTTTTAGTCCATAGATAGATTTAGTTTGGTGTTCTTATTTTCCAGGTGGGAGAGAGCAGTGTGTAGGGTGAAAGCAATAGCATCGTCTTTAGAACGGTTGCTATGATATGCAAATTGTAGCGGATCCAATGAGGCAGGCAGCACAGAGCAGATGTAATCTCTGACGAGTCTCTCAAAACACTTACTGAAGATGGGTGTGAGAGCAACGGGCCTCCAGTCATTTAAGCATGTGATTTTGTTCTTTAGTATGGGCACAATGGTGGAACCACAGACAGACAGAGGGAGAGGTTGAAAATGTCTGTGAAAACACCGGCTAGTTAGAATGCACATGCTCGGAACACACGGCCTGGGATGCCATCAGGACCTGCAGCCTTGTGGATATTTACCCGTCGGAAGGATGGTTTTACATCCACGACAGAGACAGAGAGTGCACTCACATCTTCTGCAGCAGCCACGGGAGCGCTCTCTGTGTGGGCGCGGTTGTGAGCCTCAAGACGAGCATAAAAGTTATTAAGCTCATCCAGCAGAGAGGCGGAAATGTTTACAGTAGCTGGTTTATTCCCTTTAAAGTCTGTGATGTTATTGATCCCCTGCCACATGCTTCTTGCATCGTTGGTGTTGAATTGTTCTTCAACTTAGTTTTTATGTTGTCTTTTTGCGGCTTTGATGGATTTTATGAGATCGTAACTGGCTTGTTTGCGATCATCAGTGTTCCCGGATTTAAAAGCGGATGTCTTGAGGGCGGGTGCTTCCAGTTTCAGTTTCTGCCTATAAGCAGACAGGAACAGAATGGAAGAGATCCGATTTGCCGAAATGTGAGTGGCGGAGAGATTTGTAGGCGTCCCGGAAAGGAGAGTAACAGTGGTCCAGTGCACGATCACCACGCGTGTTGATGGTGATGTGTTGAAAATATTTTGGAGCTGTTGTTCTGAAGTTGGCTTTGTTAAAATCCCCCATAACAATAAACACTGTATCTGGGTACACGGTTTCCTGCTCACTTATATTCCCATACAGTTCCTTGAGTGCCTGGTCTGTGTTGGCTTGAGGAGGAATGTAAACAGCTGTGATAATGATCGCTGTAAATTCTCTCGGTAGCCAGAATGGTCGACACAGAAGCATATGAAATTCCAGATCAGGGGAGCAGAAGGATTTTATAGAGTGTAGGTTCCTTTCATCAAACCACGAGATGTTGATAAAGAAACAAATGCCCCCAGCTCTCCTTTTCCCTGTAAGCTCTTTCGTTCTATCTGAGCAGTGCAAAGAGAACCCTGTAAGCTCGATGGCTGAGTCTGGAACCTCTGCAGACATCTAGGTTTCTGTGAGGCAAATAAAGCAGCAGTTTCTCGTTGGTATGAGATACGTGCCCGCAGTTCACAGAGTTTGTTGTCCAGTGACTGAATGTAAGCCACCAAAATGGTTGGGAGAGGAGTTCGGAGGGGACGGCATCTGAGTCTGACAAGGACGCCGACTCTCCTCCCTCTTTACTGGCAGCGTTTCCTCATTCGCGCCCGTACAGCCCAGACAAAGGGCTCTAATGCGGTGTCTGTAAGCAAAGCGCCAGCGTTTAAGAACTCAAAGTCCGGCTTGCGTTTCGCGATGTAGAAACCTATGTTTAGAAACGTATGTATGTCGCAGTGTGATGAATTTGGCTCACATTTAACAAAAACCCACCAATTCACTATCTCAACAAATTGGAATACTTCATAAGACTAGGGTTGGGTATTCAATTCAATTCAAGTTTATTTGTATAGTGCTTTTTACGATACAAATCATTGCGAAGCAACTTTACAGAAAATTAAGTTTCTACAATATTTAGTAGTAGCTTATAAGTGGTGACTGTCAGTTTATGTGCATATGACAGGACTTTTCAGAAAAATTAATACAAGACGCAGTCAACCAGACGATGGACACTATTAACAGCAATTATTATATGATGCAATAACACTTGTAGCAATATTTGTTTGTTCTGTATGTTGTTTCAGGGTTAGCATCATCTGAGGTCCTCTGAGGGGTTAGCATCATCTCTTCTCAAGTGTTCTGGATCCAGACTGGAGCTTGTGTAAATCCTAGTTACCACGATATGTAAATCCCGTGGCAAAACAGAGAAACAAATATAGACATTATTACAGTAGCTGCTGTTCCAACCAAGTAAAATCAATTAGTTTAACCCAAGCTAAAGAATAATAATGAGCATTTGATAAAATACAACTGCAGTCACAAATTATAAGATGCATTATTCAAATGCTTGATGAAAGAGATGTGTTGTTATTCTAAATTATTTTAAAAGAGAGAGTGTGTCTAATCCCCGAACATTATCAGAAGGCTATTCCAGAGTTTGGGAGCCAAATGCAAAAAAGCTCTACTTCCTTTAGTGGACTTTGCTATCCTAGGAACAACCAAATGTCCAGAGTTTTGTGACCTTAGGGAGCATAATGGGTTGTAATGTGGTAAAAGGCTAGTTAGGTACGCAGGAGCTAAACCATTAAGTAAGTAATAATAATTTGTAACTGATACGGAACTTAATATGTAGCCGTGTAGAGAGTGTAAAATTGGGGTAATATGATCATATTTTCTTGACCTGGTAAGGACTCTAGCCACTGCATTTTGGACTACCTGTAGCTTGTTTATTGAAGATACAGGACAACCACCTAGCAGTGCATTACAATAGTCCAGTCTAGAGGTCATGATGCATGAACTAGCTTTTCTGCATCAGAAACAGGTAACATGTTTCATGTACTGTACTGTTTTTTGGTCCAAAAATTTATATCTCTGTCTCATCCGAATTTAATAGGAGAAAATTATTGGTCATCCAATCTTTTACATTTTTAACACACTCTGTTAGCTTAGATAATTTAGAAGTTTAATCTGGTCTCGTTGAGATATATAGCTGAGTATCATCAGCATAACAGTAGAAACTAATCCTGTATTTTCTAATAATATTACCAAGGGGCAACATGTATATTATAAAATAGCAGAGGACCTAGGACAGATCCTTGTGGCACTCCATATTTTACTGGTGATAAATGAGATGACTCCCCATTTAAATAAACTAAATGGTAGCGATCAGACATGTATGATCTAAACAATCTTAGAGCCTACCCTTCATACAGAGCCTGATTCTTCATACATATCTTTTTTTTTTTGCAGGAAACAGAACAATTGAGCAGACACTACTTTTCTAAAATTTTAGACATAGATGGAATATTTGAAATGGGCCTATAATTTGCCAGTTCACTAAGATCTAGTTGTGGTTTCTTAATTAGAGGCTTTATAACCGCCAGCTTGAATGGTTTTGGGATGTGACCTAAAGATAACGATGAGTTAATAATATTGAGAAGCAGTTCTTCTGCAACAGGGAACAACTCTTCCAGTAATTTACTGGGTACAGGATCTTATAAACATGTTGTTGGTTTAGATGTAGTGATACGTTTATTTAGCTCTTCCTGTCCTACAGTTTAAAGCACTGCAGTTTATCTTTGGGTGCGATGGATGAAACTGAAGCATTAGACACTGTAAAATCTACTTAACCAAGATGGTGGTATGTACACATTGTGAGGCTCAGCGTCTCTCCAGTTTTTGCAATTTCGCAGTATTATTCCTGCCCATCTCAGGTCTGTTCATACTAATCAGCTTTGGTTTAACATCCTACACCCGACAGGAGCTTTTGGATATCGGTGAGGACTTTTCCAACAGTTTTATCACCAATTTCGACTCATCGCTGAGATCGCCAGAACACTCGAGGCTATGCACTCTACCCGGTCGGGTGAAAGTGCTCGAGTTGGCGTCGAGATCGTAAACAGTAAAGATCGTAAAGGCAGGGGAAGCGCAGAGGTCTAACACTGAGCTAATACCGCTCCGGCTCTCTTTACAAAGCATTTTCCTTGCTAATGTGCAGTCACTGGTGAACAAAATAGACGAGTTACGACTTTGCATCACCCATAGTAAGAGACTTTTGGACTGCAATGTCATGGTTTTAACAGAAACATGGCTACACAGTACCTGGCTACGACGTACCTAATAATGCTATTGAGCTAGCTGGACGCTACACGCTCCAGGCAGATAGGACAGCAGATGAATCCGGCAAGACAAGAGGCGGTGATTTGTGCATTTTAGTCAACAAAGCTTGGTGTATGAACACTGTCATTGTTGGAAGACACTGCTCAGCTAACCTAGCTAACCTTTTCTGCCGCGGGAGTTCACTTCCACCATAATAACCACAGTCTATATTCCACTGGATGCTAATGCCTAGCTTGCTTTGAACGAACTTCATTCAGCAATTAGTAGACAACAGACTGCTCACCCGGAGGCTGCTTTTATTGTCGCGGATGATTTTAACCCTTTGGAGTCGATTAATGTGTACACACATTATGAGGAATTTTCTCCTGATAACCCGAAAAGAACTTAAATTACACTTTCAGTTTTGATCGTACAGATAAGAGCAATACATCAATCGAATCTGTAAAGGGTCTACTTTTGTATACAGACATAATAACAACAAAACTTTATGTACCAATATATTGTTTTCTGTAAGTGAGTAAACAATGATTTTCACATAATTTAGAAAGAAAAATTCTAGGCTACAAACTCCAGTTCTCAAAAGTCCCAGGAACCAATGTTCTGTATGTGTTTTATTGCCTTATTCAAGTGATTTAACATTTTTAGTTTTTCACTAACCATGCTGCACGCATATTATTATAGCCCAGTTTGTGCTGATTACAGTGAGATTAGACTTTGGCCATTTAGATATTTATAAGAAACTGAAAAAAGCACAAATGTCAGGGCATGACAAAACTTCTCAAGGCCCCAAAAATACCCTTAGACCTCATAGGGTTAATCACTGCAAATAAAGACAGTGCTCCCCAAATTCCATCAGCATGTTTCCTGCCACACCAGAGGAGACAAAACTTTGGATCATGTTTACACAAACATTGATGGAGCTTACATCGTGACCCCCCTCCCCCACCTCAGACAGTCTGATCACCTTTCTTTGTTTCTCACCCCTAAGTATTCACCCCTCATCAACCGTGTGAAGCCATCAGTGAGGACCATCAAAGTGTGGCCAACTGGAGGAGACTCTTTACTTCTGGACAGATTTCAATACACAGACTGGAGTATGTTTGCTTCTCTGGCTGCCTGTTGCTCTCACACGGACATTGATATCTATACCTCCTCTGTACTGGATTACTTCAACACCACCATTGACAGTGTCACAACAGAAAAACAGATAACAACATACCCTAATCAGAATCCATGGATGAACAAGGAGGTGCGATTTCTGCTGAAAGCCTGCAACACTGCCTTCAGATCAGATGAAGCTCAGGCTTACAGCAAATCCAGGGCTAACCTGAAAAGGGGCATCAAAAAGGCCAAGAACTGCTACAAGCTGAAGGTAGAGGAACACTTTTCCAACTCTGACCCCCGACGCATGTGGCAGGGCATCCAGATCATCAGTGACTACAAGTCAAGCAACTCCACTCCAACGGTCACAGACGTCTCTTTCCTTAATGAGCTAAATTACTTTTATGCTTATTTCAACAGCGACAGCAAGGAGACTGCATTGAGCCGGATCAACACATGCAAGGCTGCTGGCCCGGAAGGCATTCCTGGACGTGTGCTTAGGGCATGTGCAGAGCAGCTTGCAGGGGTCTTCACAGACATTTTCAACCTGTCCCTCACCCAAGCAACTGTGCCAACATGTTTTAAGTCCACATACATTGTGCCAGTACCGAAACACTCCTCCCCAATGTGCCTGAATCACTATCACCCCGTAGCACTCACACCCACCATTATGAAGTGCTTTGACCGACTGGTCCTAACACACCTCAAGGACTGCCTCCAACCCTCACTGGACCCACACCAATTTGCCTACGCAAAAATAGGAGCACAGAGGATGCAGTATGCCCAATGCTGCACTCTGCACTCACACACTTGGACAATAACAACACACGTTAGGATGTTGTTTGTTGACTTCACTTCAGCATTTAAAACCGTCACCACCATTCAAAACTTAGAGACCTGGACATTAAGACCTCCCTCTGCAACTGGATTACGTACTTTCTGACCAACAGGCCTCAGCTTGTTAAGTCAGGCCACACCCACTCCACCACCATCACACTCAACACCGGCGTACCACAGGGCTGTGTGCTGAGCCCATTCCTCTACTCCCTCCACACCCACGACTGCAAGCCTGTGCATGTATCCGACTCCATCATTAAGTTTGCAGATGACACCACGGTGATTGGCCTCCTCAGTGACAACGATGAGACTGCCTAGAGGGAAGAGGTACAGCACCTGGCCACATGGTGGGCTGACAATAACCTGCTCCTTAACACCAGTAAGACAAAGGAGCTCATTGTGGATTTCAGGAAGAAGAAAGAAAGGAAGCACGCATGACACCATCCACATTAACGGGATGGCTATTGAATGTGTCTCCAGCTTCATGTTCCTGGGAACCACCATCTCGGAGGACCTGTCCTGGACCACAAACACCTCCAGCCTGGTCAAGAAGGCTCACCAGCACCTCTTCTCCCTCAGGACACTGAAGAAGAACCAGCTGTCTTCAGCCATCCTGGTGAACTTCTACTGGTGTGCGATTGAGAGCATCCTGACCAGTTGCATCACATTCTGGTATGGGAACTGCTCAGTGGCTGACCGCAAGGCACTGCAGAGAGTGGTGAAAACTGCCCAACGCATCACAGGGACACCACTTCCTGCTCTTGAGAACATCCAGAGGAAACGCTGTCTACGTCAAGCTTGCAGCATTCTCAAGGACTCCTCTCACCCTGGCCATGGACTGTTTAACCTCCTGCCCTCCGGGAGGCACTTCAGGAGCCTCCGGACAAGGACCACAAGATTCAGGAATAGCTTTTGCCTACAGCTGTCTCCTTGCTGAACTCTGCCCTATGACAGCCCTCAACACCCCCCACGTTTTTCTTGAACCTTTTTCTATTTGATGGGGAAACAGCTTCTAATATATAAGAGAAAATATTGCCCATGTTGCCAGTCTTTTCATCTAGTTCATGTGTATTTTTGGGTACACATAGCAGTTGAGATAAATCAGGATGGTCATTTGTGCATCTGTCTTTGGTGGCTGAAACAATAGTTCTGCCCAGATGGTAACGCTAAGCCATATAGTTAATATCAGTGATACGCAGCATGCACGATACAAGGAAATGGTCGATAACATCATTACTTTGAGGTACAAAATCTATGCGATTCCATGCAATATAATTAAATCTAGTGTATGATTAAAATGATGAGTGGCCCCAGTGACATTTTGCTTGACTCCAAAAGAGTTTATTATGTCAGTTAACACAAGTCCTAATGCATCATTTGTATTATCAATGGGAATATGAAAATCTCTGTCGATTAGCGTTTTATCAACTGTAACCTAAAGGTCTGAGAGCAAATCTGCAAATCTTTTAGGAACTTGGTATATGGCCCTGGTGGTCTATACACAGTAGCCAGGGCAAGAGATACAATAGATTTCTTTTGCATATCTGAGAGTGTAACATTAAGCAGAAGTATTTTGAATGAGTTAAATCTGTATCCTGTTTTCTGGGTAACATTGAGAATATCACTATATATTTTTGCGACACCTCTGCCACGACCAGTCTGACGTGGCTCATGCTTATAACAGTAATTCGGTGGAGTAGACTCATTTAGACCAATATAAACATTTGGTTTTTAGCCAGGTTTCAGTCAAGCAGAGAACATCAAAACTATTATCTGTGATAATTTCATTTACAATAACTGCTTTGGGTGCGAGTGATCTAATGTTTTTTGAGCCCAAACTTTAAAAATGTATTTTGTTCATTTATTTTAAATTTTTCCGGTTTAATCACGTTAATATTTTTTCTAGATCCTACATTAAATGTATATTTTGACCCCACTATTTAGGGAAAATACACAGGGCCCTATAATACACCCGGCACAATTCAACCAAGGCACAGCGTAAATGTGTTTGCTAGTTTCAGTCCGACGCTGTTCGCATTTTCCCATCCAGCGCCACGCCATGGACGTGCTGGTCTGAAAAAGAGGTGTGTTCAGGTGCATTGCTGGCGCAATGCTATTTTAAGGAGCTTAAAATAGACTGTGCCATAGACCAGCTCAAACCTGGTCTAAAGTCTGGCGCCATATTTTTTCTTTGTTATTTGGGTGAAGTTGTAGCCTAGTGGTTAGAGAGTTTGACTCCTAATCCTAGGGTTGTAGGCTTGAGTCTCTGGCCGGTAATACCACGGCTGAGGTGCCCTTGAGCAAGGCACCGAACCCCCAACTGCTCCCTGGGCGCCGCAGCATAAATGGCTGCCCACTGTTCCGGTTGTGTGTGTGTGTGTGTGTGTGTGTGTTTGTGTGTGTGTGTGTGTTTGTGTGTGCACTTGGATGGGTTAAATGCAGAGCACAAATTCTGAGTACAGGTCACCATACTTGGCTGAATGTCACGTCACTTTTTTTTAAAGAGCGTACATGCTGCTTGCTTATTAAACACAGGGACGCACAGCAAAAAAAAAAAAAAGCCCCGGATGTGAGCTCTCGCGCATGCACATCACTCATTGTTTACTGTTTACCACACAATACGCCACCAATCTGCACTGTCTAAATGTATTGCAGTAATTGTAATTAATTAATTTGTTTATAATGCACCCTATAATCGTTGCGATTATAATAAAAATACAACACATTACTCACTCTACTGACAGTGTGCCATTGGGTCTCTCTGGCATTGGACGTCGCCTCCAGTTTACACGTGGCAAACCAAACACAACGTGCAAAACGCTGGGTCTCAACAGCGGAGAAAACTCAGGATCTTCAGTCAGGCAGGTGTGTGATGCGATACTGTCAATGTCCTCGTCGTCGTATTGTAGTTGTGGCATTCGTGACAACATGCTCTCCACTTCTGTTGGCATCTCACAATACTTGCTACTAAAACACCACCAATTTTGAAGAGATCTCTGTCTCTGAGGCTTGAAGACGTGCTGCTGCAGCGGATCGCTCCTGAGTACTTGGTCTGTGTATTCTGGTTCAAATAAATATGGTTGTGAAAAATATTAAACATTGTCTATGGATATATTGAAATAGTCTTCCATTGCAATTTCCTGTACGTCTAAATATGTTTAGATCTTCACAGTGAAGAAATCTGTGTAAACCATAGGCAGTAAGTGTAAACAATGAGTGATGTACAAGCGCAAGAGATCACTTCCGGCGCTTTCCGGCGCTTGCGCAGACTAAAGCCAGAGCGCGCGCACAGGTCACATCAGGAAGCACTCGCGCACTCAGATCAGTTGGACGTGGTTGTGTACAAGAGGTAAAAACGATATAAATACTGTTCGTTTTCTTACACAAACCACTCGTTCCGTGTCTTAGGCCATCAGTGTGTACTTATGATGGGGAATTGTTTAATTTGGACTCCTCTGTGCATGCTCTTTGAGGTGGTGACCATAGACCTCCATTATATGAGTCACAGACAAGAACGGTTTGACCTAAAAATATCAAAATGGGAAATACTGAGGAAACAAAGAAACATCTTGGATGTCCTTGAGGTAAGCTAAAACATACCAAAATTTAATTTGAGAGTGAACTATCCCTTTAAGACTGTGTCTGTTCCCCCAATAGTGAGGTCAAAATATAAATTTAATGTAGGATATAGAAAAAATCGTATTGTGATTAAACCAGAAAAATTTAATATAAAATGAACAAAAACCATTTTTAAAGTTTGGGCTCATAAACATTAGATCACTCACACAAAAAGCAGTTATTTTAAATGAAACGATCACTGATAATAGTTTTGATGTTCTCTGCTTGACTGAAACCTGGCTAAAACCAAATGATTATATTGGTCTAAATGAGTCGACTCTGCCAAACTACTGTTATAAGCATGAGCCCCGTCAGACTGGTCGTGGAGGAGGTGTTGCAACAATATATAGTGATATTCTCAATGTTACCCAGAAAACAGGATACAGGTTTAACTCTTTTGAAATACTTCTGCTAAATGTTACACTGTCAGACATGCAAAAGAAATCTATAGTGTCTCTCACTCTGGCTACTGTGTATAGACCACCAGGACAGTATACAGAATTCCTAAAAGAATTTGCAGATTTTCTCTCAGAATTGCATGGAAAAACAGTATGTCCAGCTATAGACAGGCTCTACAAAACTGCCAGGGCCGAACATATCCACAAACTCATTGAAAATAACCAAAACAATCCAAGGATTTTATTTAGCACAGTGGCTAAATTAACAAATAACCAGACGTCACCTGATTCTAATATTCCATGAAGGATTAATAGTAATGACTTCATGAATTTCTACACTGATAAAATAGATAACATTAGAAATACAATAACGAGATTCTACAGCATCTAACACTTCAGTTTCAACCATCGCACCCAAAGATAAACTGCAGTGCTTTACAAATATAGGACAGGAAGAGCTAAATAAACTTATCACTGTATCTAAACCAACAACATGTTTATTAGATCCTGTACCCACTAAATTACTAAAAGAGCTGTTACCTGTAGCCGAAGAACCGCTTCTCAATATCATTAACGCGTCGTTATCTTTAGGTCACGTCCCAAAACCATTCAAGCTGGCGGTTATTAGGCCTCTTATTAAGAAACCAAAACTAGATCCTAGTGTACTGGCAAATTATAGGCCTATTTCAAATCTTCTGTTTATGTCTAAAATTTTTGAAAAAGTTGTATCTGCTTAATTGTGCTCCTTCCTGCAAAAAAAAAAAAAAAAAAAAATCTGTATGAAGAATTTCAGTCAGGTTTCAGGCCCCACCATAGCACAGAAACTGGACTTGTTAAAATTACAAATGACCTGCTTCTTGCGTCAGATCAAGGCTGCATCTCATTTCTAGACTTACTTGATCTTAGTGCTGCGTTCGACACCATAGTGTCATGACTTCAGTCTGATCGGCAGGTTGTTGTTGTGTTTTGACAGTTCACCATGTGCTCGTTGTCTTTGTGGTTCCCTCCCCATCGTTATCCCAATTACTACTACAGCTGCTGTCACACCTGTGACTTGTTTATTCCTTAATTCTCCCTCTTTTTAAGTTCCCCTCATCTGGGTCATTATTTAGTACAAAACCACTCATAATGTTTCTGCTTCATCTCTGTCAATCACTCTGATATTTAGTTAAAATGAGGGCTGTTTGTCACTAGATTTAATCAGTTTTGTGAATGACTGTTTGCTCATTCTTTATAAAGTAGCAACAATGTCATTTGTAAAGCACAGTACTGTGCAAAAGTCTTAGGCACATTAGTACTTTCACCCAAAAATAAGGGTTTGAAGCCAGTTATGTATATCTTTTGCTGTAGTGTGTCAGTAGAAAATATCAGTTTACATTTCAAAACATTCCAATAATAATGTAGTGAGATTATTGAATGCACAAGCAGTCTGACAACAGCCGTTGCTCCTCATGGAGATCAGAGGGTTGTTCCATAAAACAAGATTAGAAAATAAGCCAGGCTTATTTTGGTTAGTCAGACTTATTGTCTGTGAATTCTGTTTCATAAAGCAAACTTAAAATAGTTCAAACTCCGTTACCCTGGAAACTTATGCTGGGAAACTAGCCTGGTCCGGGGCAGGCTAACGGTCAGAATAAGCCTGAGTTGATGCTTAACCAGAATACCGTTTTAACACAGACCCACTAGGAATGTGATATTACATCGGACTCTCTGGCATGCTGCCATTTTATTTCATGTAGGCCTAACCACTATCAGTCCAACAATGAAAACAAATGCACTTTAAAAATAAATGTAATTCGAACATACAAAAAGTGAAACAAATGTAAAGAAGTAATTGTAGGCCTATTTGTTTAGTTGGTGGGATTTTTGTAATGAATCAATTAGCCTAAATGTCTATAAATAGGGAGCTCCACCCGTGTAGGAGGACGCATAGTCATGGCGTGTCCTTTCATTGATGAGGTGGTGGATGAGGGAGCGATAATCATACGCAGGGCATTTCAAAGAGAGCGTACTTTCAGGGACAGGGCAGACCCGTTGGCTTTTTCTGACTACTACCTGCATGAGCTGTATAGATTCTCGAGGGAAGGGATAGCATATATTTGCAGATTACTGAGCCCACACATCGCAAATAGCACAAGGTGCAATAAAGCGCTCACAGTCCCGCAGACTGTGTGCATTGCACTTCGCTTTTTTGCCAGCGGAACATTTTTGTACACAGTTGGAGATGCAGAGAATATCAGCAAAGCATCGGTTTGCCGCTCTGTACGAATTGTGTACCTGTCTTTAAAAAAATTACTCAATGTGTTCATCACCTTCCCTGGCCACAGAGCGATTCACAGTATTAAACAAGCCTTTTATGGAATCGCTGGTAAGTTAAAATAAGAACTATATAGAAAATGGAAATATTTATTGCCTGTTAATGTAAGACATGGCAATTGACAGACAAACACTTAACTTTTGTAGCTTTCCCAAATGTTATCGGAGCTCTGGACTGCACCCACGTGCGCATAAAGCGCCCGTCTGGTCCGCATGAAGCAGACTTCGTTAATAGGAAATCATTACACAGCATCAATGTACAGGTACAGTCCCGCTGAGATTATATTGTAGGCTAGAAGCGATTGTTCTTTACAATAAGCTGGGCACCTGTGTTCTATTCATTGCAAATGCATTTACAATTCTATATATATGTGTGTGTGTGTGTGTAAGTCCAGTGTAGTGACCTACATTTTTAATTATTTAGATGATTTGTGATGCAGACTGCATCATCACAAATGTAGAGGCAAAATGGCCTGGCTCAGTGCATGATTACCAGAATCTTTCGGGCCTCTTCTCTTTCCCACCAACTGGCACAAGGTATGTTAGTCACTTAACATATAGCAAAAACTACAGCTTTAAAAAAACTTCAATTTTTTTTTTTTTAATTCAGGTCAATTCTCAGGAGTTTTGCTGGGAGACAAGGGATATGCATGCCTGCCTTATCTCTTGACTCCCTATCAGGAGAAGCAGACTGAGGCACAGCACAACTACAATATTGCCCATGCACGCACAAGAGCTCGTATAGAGATGGCATTTGGGCTCATCAAGTCAAGGTTCCAGTGCCTGAATTACCTCAGAGTGATTCCACAAAGGGCATGTGACATTGTAGTTGCATGTGTTGTGCTACATAACATTGCCTGCCTGAGGAGAGAGAGGCAACCAAGGATGGTTGTAGAGCAAGACTGGGACATTGAAGGCATTTTTGATGACAATGAAATAGGCAGGGTTATAAGAGACAGTTATGCCAATAATTATTTTAGTTAATACTGTCCAAACCATGTTAAAGGTTTTCACTTTCCCCTTAATTTACCAGACACACAAGTCATATTTTATTTTTTTTATTTTATTTAGGTTGAAGCTGCCTGTTGGGGGTGAAAACATACAATTAAATGTTGTCAAAAAACAAAAAGGTCATGTGTCATTGTTTTAAATATAGCAGTTCTACTTGCATTTTTCTCAAGCTGTTGGATTTCCAGCTCCAACTTTCTCATCTTGAGTTTTTTATATTGGATGTCAGTATCTATGGCCTCCATTCGTTTCAGGAGATACCTTTTGTAGACTCCCTTTATATTCTGGGTCTTGTAGGAACAGAAATGTATTTTATTTTTTTCAATTTGATCTAGTGCTCTTGGCACTTTTTTGTAATTTCTTAATACTCACTTGGTCACATGTGAGACTGAGAGGGCTCTAGAAGGGTGTCAGCATCCTGTTGCCAATAATGCAAATACACACAATTTAGCACCTCACAGGTAGGCTATTAAAAATATAATTTGCAAATTTGTGCCTACCTCAGGCCTCCTTGAACATACTGACACAGTTTCCTCATCCTCCTCAACTGTAGATGGGCCTTCAACCTAAAACCATTAATTAAACTTGGTTTAATAAATAACCACTTGACAAATCAGTGCTTTAAACTCGTACTGTCATACTCACAGGGTTCAGCATGATGACTGGTGGATCCAGAAAGCACACAGAATTTGGCATCACTATAAAACAAAAATATTTAGTTAGGAATGGAAGAATAAAAATAAATAAAATACCTTTTAAGTAGTGATCTCTTATACTAGATGGAATGGATCCAGATGCTATTCCCTCAATGACAGGCCTCCCTTTATTCAGGTCTAATGCCAGCTCCTCTGCAGGAGTAAAGTTGGCTGTCGGTGGCCCTCCCCAAGTGCCAGCAACCTCACTCTTCTTTTTGGCAGCTGCAATTATTAAACATCATGAGACTGGACAGTTGTACATCAAGCTGGCTATGCTTAAGTACTTACATAGATTTATACTTTATAATTAATACTTACCATTCTGAACAATATTTTTATATTTTATTTTCACCTGCTGCCATGTTCTTTTTTCTTCACTTAATTTGCTGCTGTAAAAGTTACACACACACACACACCCACACACACACACACACACACACAGTGACACACATTTAATTTAACTTTAATAAAATATATAAAAATATAGTAAAATAATAATAAAAGTAAAATAAAATATAGTAATGTAGGCCTACATTAATTGCTACTTACACATTGAGACGATCAGCAATTTCCTGCCAGCCTTTTTCTCTCGTTTTATTAATTGCTGCCGTATTTCCTTTTTTTGTAATCATGTGTTTAAATTCTTCGTAAGATTCGAGAAGTAATTGCTGCTCAGTTGCCGTGAACATCGCTGCTCTCTCTTTCCCTTTAGTTGCCATGTTAAATTGATGAATCTATGCTCCACCATCAGGGCTTCTTAAGAATAGCGTGCACGCGCAATTATATAGACTAGATAAACCTGGTTCAAATTAGTGAGATTGTGTGAACTTGAATTACCTTTTATGAAACCGCCTTAACCCCCAACTGATTTGTTAGGTTAATTCAAGTCGGGTTTTGGAGCTTAATCCCCGCTTTTCTAAGCTTCTTTTATGAAACAACCCCCTGGGGCCCGTTCTTCCCTTATGAAAATGAACCATGGTTTTACTACAAATAAAACCAAAAAACCATGGTTACTATAGTTAATCCATGGTAACCACAAATTAACCATGGTTTTGCTAAATTAACCATAGTATAACCATGGTATTTGAAGTAAATCTGTGGTTATACAAATGGTAGTCAACACGCCAAAAAACCATGGATTACTACAGTTTTACTATAATAAAACCATGGTTATTTTTCGTAAGGGAATTCGTACGTCGCTTATTACATCCGAGATCAAATGACACATCCAAGATGATATCATCGTGCTAATCATGGTCCGGCTAATTGGGTTCTTCGAACACACCTGTTGTGTATGATTAGTATCGCTGGATTGAGTTATCTGAGATAATTGCGCGTTCATGTGTTGGCTTAAAAGGGGTTATGTATCGATACTCGAAACCAAGATCAGCAGTGCAGCGATTGGCTGGTGGCAAGACGGCAATGTAATGACGTCATATAATTTAAAACGACACTGACAAAAAACTTGACAAATTTCTGGACTTTTATAAGGAAACAGCCAAGCAAACAAAACTACATAAATGTTATAATAGATACATGAAACAGATAATAGATACATGTTTTTATTGGTTTAAATTTTTTTTTCATGATTCCCAATTATTTAGATTCGCAATTTATAATAGTTGTGCAGTCTTTACATTTTTATTTCAATGTAGAAATTATCTATTCATTTCATTTTATATTTGGACAGATTTGTTACGTGACAGCATTAATGAAAGTTTCTTAAGGGTCAATATCATGTTATCTGCATCTCCTGCGCTCCATCAAGCCACTCTTATAATAGCAGTCATCACTCAAAATAATGCACGACTCTATTATCTGTATAGCATGTGTGTGAGACTCTAATACAACTATGAAGTAATAATTTTATGACAAATAAATATTTCAGTGAGTAAAACTGGCTGTGTCTATAGTAGGCTGTTATGGACTACACAGCATTTTTATATTATTTTTAAATAATTTTTTAAATGATTATTATTTTAAATTATTGTCCCTGGATCAGTACGATACTCTTGTAATAAAGTAGCGGTGGTAGCAGACATATTTTGAGTATCAGTTCTGGTTGAAAAGAAGCGATCTAATCCTGTTTACATGAAATAAGCTGCTCCCGAGCAGGTTTAAGCTTACGGACCTGTTGCTATGACAGCAGCTCCGGGATGAGCTTCGAAGAACCAAATGATCCAAGATCACGCCAAATCGTCAACAATCAAATCCAACTGGGTTAGCGACGTACGAAGAACGTGCCCCTGATCTCACCATCATCAAATCTGTCTGTGATTACATGAAGAAACAGATGAAACTCAGACAAACTATATCCAGAAGACCTGTATCAATGTCCTCAAGACATTTTAGTACCCTGCCTCCAAAGCTAGAGTTCTGTGAGAAGTTTTTGACACTTATGTAAATATGCTGTAAAGAAAGGATGCTTTAAACAAAAATTGTCATAAATGGATTTTATTTGTCAATTAACTTATATTATCTAAATCAAATCAATATTTAGTGTGAACAGCCTTTGCATTTAAAACCGCTTTTGTCCAGGTAAACGTGCACATTGTGTTTCAGGTAGTTTTGCAGGAAGGTTTCTTCAAGCATCTTGGAGGTACAACCAAAGTTCTTCTGGTTTTAGTTTGTCTCAGTTTCATCTTCTTTATGTAATCACAGACAATAGACAAGAAATGTTTTAAGCCATCATGCTGATAACGTTTCTTTAGTCATTTGACAATCCTGTAGCCTGAACCAATGTAGGGAAACCACCCTTACAAGACTCTTGTGTGATTTTGGCAGTTTCCTTTGGCTCTTTAGCTCTGATTAGTGGGAGTGTGGCTCATCTATTCCTCCTGTGTTTCAAATGATTTTTTTTTTCTTGGTTACTGATCTCCATATGTCCTTTTCCATCTTTGTGAAGCTTCACGATCAGTTTTGCTGCTTTGAGGGCCTGTATTTTCAATATAGTCTTACTTGTAAGATATATCTGTACTTGTCACCTTAGAAATAATACAGTTATTGATATAGTAGTATCATTGCACAGGCAAGGACTTACTTCTGTTGTATACTGTATACAACGATTCGGAACATCACAACCAAATGTGGACAACAACAAAAATAAAACGGTGATGAATTTGACTGCCTGAATTTGAGTTTATAAACATTACTGCCACTTAGTCAGTTACACTCATGCATTTCAGCTCTTCCCATAACATGCTGTTCATTTTAGTCGGTTGTAAAACATGTTAGTGTTTGTAATCTTGTCTATTTGCCATTAGGAGTTTGACATTGTATTAACATGGTCTTAGCTTGTTTATTTTGTTTTGTTTGAAGTTTAGCTGGAGAAAAGTGGCAGCTTAACTGGGTTGGGAACAGCATTGTAAATTACAATATTAAAGTAGGCTCAAGTGCCATCACTGCTCTCTGATCTCTGTAAACACTGACTCAGCACAAAATTAACAGCCTCTTTCATTCTGCCTACAAGGTCAGCGTGTTTATGATTCACTTATCTGTTTCTGTTGTGAACTTTAGGCAGTGTAAACCAGCGGCCTCCCCGCAGCCCCACCGTGGCTCCGCCCCCTCACTCTGCAGACTGTCTGCGCCACGGGAACAGCAGCGATGCCCGGGCTGTGAGAGCAGTCTGTCTGCTCATGGGTGGAGCAGCCGCATCCTCAGCACTGGGCTACCTGAACTCCTGTCCACCCACATCCTCTAACATGGCTGTCCATGCTCCTGAAATCACCCACTCCACAGCTTTCTCTGAGATGGGGGGAGGAAGTTCTTACCACGCCTGCAGCCAAGCCATAGAGTCACCACACTTTCACAGCTTCGACTTTGATGGAGACTCTGATTTTGATGCTTTTGACTGTGGAGGGTTTGCTTTTTAATTGAATGTATTTACATTATTCACAGGGTTCCCACAGTCATGGAAAAGTTGGAAATACATTTTTTTTTTGCAAACAACTGGAAACACATTCAATATTCAAAAGATATTGCAATGCAAACAGTTTGAATTAGAACATGTAAAGATGCAACTGATTATATTTGAATATATTATGAAGCCTATTTTTAGGACCATTATGATTTTAGGCATTATGGTGTTATTGTCATGAGAATTTAGCACATTCCCCTTTATAGAAAATACTATTTATTATATTTTATTTTCATTTTTGTTTAAAATATGTCCCAGAAGTCTTCTTGGCAGGTTTTTAATTAACACTTTTTAATAACTTTAATTTAAAAATCATTAATAAACATTATGTAATGCTTTAAAGATCATTAGTTAATATATATTTGCATAGCTAGAAATATAGGATAATGTTCTTTTTATGTTTACTAATGAACTTACATTACCTAATGATTGACACATGATTATTTAATGTACACTGAAATTCTTACAAATGTCTGTAAACTTTGAGTTCATATGTCCTTCATTTGTTGGTATTTATTTGTTGTGTAGATCTCTGTGTACACATCTTAAAAAATAATCTATCAATTATTTGTTCATGATTACCCAATCTAAAGTGGAAACTATTCATCATTTGCGAATGTTTATAAACCATGACTAAGCATTGAGTATCTTTATAGGCATTGGACTTTTTATTTAACAAAGATTGCTAACACTTTATATGAAGCCCATATTTATAATACATTATAAGGGTATTCTTAAGACATTATAATAAAATAATGATTGCATAATGCATTATAAAAAAACTTATGTTATATCAACTCATGAATAATCCTAACAATTATAATACATCATAATACTTGTATTTGAGGTTATAAGTTTAAGAGTATGATTATTTAAAACACACAATGAACACCATATTAAATGTACTTCATTTACAGTATAATGGACTGTATCATATCTTGACATTGTTTATTTAAGATCTACACAGTATCTTACTACAGCTTGTGAGTGGTTATATGTTGACTGTTATTTGAGTCTTTCCTGTGGAGCTAATGTCAATTAATTGATGTGAGATTAATAATCCAACTGAAAAAAAAAATTCAATGTTTCATATGGTTACATTTTATTTTGATGGTCCCCTTAATCAATCGACTATAAGCAACTTTGTAACTACATGCCAGCTAACTCTCATTAGAGTATTTATATGCTCAAGAATGGCAGGATCTAGAATGGTACAATAAGTTGATGTACTTGCAAAGAGACTGATGTCAGTTTATCTGTTGGTTGACCATCAAAATAAAGTGTTTGCATATATTTACAGTATCATACTAATGCTTTAATGACCAGGGCTGGGAAGGTTACTTTTAAAATGTATTTCACTACAGATTACAAAATACAAGTTTTAAAAAGTAATCCGTAACATACAAACCCGATTCCAAAAAAGTTGGGACACTGTACAAATTGTGAGTAAAAAAGGAATGGAATAATTTACAAATCTCATAAACTTTTATATTTTATTCACAATAGAATATAGATGAAAGTGAGACATTTTGAAATGTCATGCCAAATATTGGTCCTTTTTGGATTTCATGAGAGCTACACATTCCAAAAAAGTTGAGACTGGTAGCAATAAGAGGCCGGAAAAGATAAATGTACATATAAGGAACAGCTGGAGGACCAATTTGCAACTTATTAGGTCAATTGGGAACATGATTGGGTATAAAAAGAGCCTCACAGGGTGGCAGTGTCTCTCAGAAGTCCAGATGGGCAGAGGATCACCAATTCCCCCAATGCTGCGGCGAAATATAGTGGAGCAATATCAGAAAGGAGTTTCTCAGAGAAAAATTGCAAAGAGTTTGAAGCTATCATCATCTACAGTGCATAATATCATCCAAAGATTCAGAGAATCTGGAACAATCTCTGTGTGTAAGGGTCAAGGCTGGAAAACCATACTGGATGCCCGTGATCTTCGGGCCCTTAGACGGCACTGCATCACATACAGGAATGCTACTGTTACTGATGTCTTGTTTTTATGCTTTCCAACTCTAAATAAAGTGACATCTACCAGTCATATGATTTGTGTTTTCTTTGCATTTTATTTTTAATAACATCAGTTTTCCACAGAATTTCTATGAACAACAAAAAAAAAATGTTATGTCATTTAAATCTTCTAACCAATATAAATTAAATTTGAATACAATTAATGGGATTCCATGCTGTTTCATGCTACATTCCAAGCTTCAAAACGCACAAAAGAATTGCTGAGTCAAAATTGACAGGGCTTGTATTGGTCGCAAGCAATGTCGTTATTAACAATGCAGGGTTTGCAAATTTTCAAAATTTTGGTAGGCAAAATTTTGGGGGGGTTTTGGTAGCCCAAAATGAATGTAACTAACCCGAAATAAAAAAAAAAGATGTCAACTGAATTTTACTGTGGACAAATCAGCATGATCCGCAAAATCTAATAGCATATCGTGATGTAATGGTTTAATAAATATACAATCCGATAAAATTCACAATACAGATTACACCATAGATTTTTCTTACAGTTTATTTATATATTTCTTTTTTTATAAAACTAGATTTAAGACAAATTATTACGACGAGGAAATATTATGACAATAAAGTCAAAATACTTCAAGAATAAAGTCTAAATATTACAAGAATAATGTTGAAATGTTTCGAGAATTTAAATAGTAGAAATTAAAGTTATATTATTTTGAGAGTACGCCTTTATTGCACATGTAAAAGTCTTGGATTGGGAGCACCAAGAGAAGTTGCCAGGCTACTGGACTTGATTTGAATATTATTGCGTCTGAGCGACCGCAGCATCTTACTGGGATGAGGAAGAGTCCGTTTTAAGGACTCGTGGAAACAGCTTAATATCAAGAATATGATATTTATTTACAGACTGAACAGGAACAATTTTTATCTTAAAATCAGCTCACACACCCAGTCGACATTCCTTCAGGGAGCACTGTAGCTCTCTTAATTAACCCTTTTTTAAATACACCACAAATATATGTGAGATTATTAGCAGAAATCATACCATGTGTCATACTCGCAGGGACAGTATGCTTGGAGCCATCCAATAGCAATAAGATTAGTGGTGTTGATAGAACTTCTTTAATGTCTCAGCTTTCAAAATCAGTTATATATATCCCCATGAACTTCTATAGAGGGCACTCCACTCAGGAATCTGGCATCTTCTATTTCCATTTCCAACTCCATTTCCCATAATCCCGTTCTTAGAGCTAATCACAACCAAGTGTTCCCCATTACCACTCCCCTATATAAACTGTGTTTGGACTCTCAATCATTGCAAAGTCTTGTTTAGCCCCGTCTAGCATTTCCGAGCGGTTTCCCTGTGTTTGTTCTTCCCGTGTCTGATTTTGGATTGTGTATACCGCCTTTGATTCTCTGCCACCTGCCTCGACCTCTGCTTGTTACCATTTCTGATTTTGGATATCCCCTGACATACTTGATGCTGTTCTCCGATCTCTGCATTTGTAACCATTCTCTTATTAAATATACTGCAAATGGATCCGAACGCCTCTGACTCATCGTTACAGAAGACTTCGCCAAACCAGGATCCAGCAGCCCGGTATCCACTCATCACAGAGGTATCAGTTCCGGTTTCTATGTCAGCCTTTCATCAATCTAGCCTCACTACAGATCCAGTTGACCAGCTGTTAAGTCTACGGCAAGGAGATCGATCAATTGAGGACTATCTTCAGCAGTTCTGTGAGTTGATATATCAAGTTCCTCTAGATGATGAAGCGTTGTTTAAAGATTTATTCAGTTTTGAGTTCAACACCAAAGTCTATCCACAAAATGGCTCCCAGCCCAGCGCCACTGCACAAGATGGACCAGAGTCAGGTCAGGTCCCCGTCGACCGTCCAGAGTCGAGTCAGGTCAGGTCCCCGTCGACCGTCCAGAGTCGAGTCAGGTCAGGTCCCAGTCGACCGTCCAGAGTCAGGTCAGGTCCCCGTGGACCGTCCAGAGTCAGGTCAGGTCAGGTCCCAGTCGACCGTCCAGGTCCCCATCGACCGTCCAGAGTCAGGTCAAGTCACTGCTGACCATCCAGAGTCAGGTCAAGTCACCATTAACAGCCATGAAAACCACAGTTAAACTTCATGAGTTAAGTCAAGCTACAGTTAAACTTTGTGAACAAAGTCAAGTAACCCGTCGATCTTCCAGAATCAAGGTCCAGTCAAGTCACCGCTGACCGTCCAGAGTCAGGTCAAGTCACCACTGATCGTCCAGAGTCAGGTCAAGTCACCACTGACCGTCCAGAGTCAGGTCAAGTCACCATTAACACCCATGGGTCAAGTAAAACCACAGTTAAACTTCATAAGTCAAGTCACCGTTGATCTTTATGAGCCCAGTCAAATCACTACCGATCTTCCAGAACTTCATCACGTCTCAACAGATCTTCCAGAGCTTCATCATACAACAACAGATCATCCAGAGCCTCGTCACGTCTCAGCTGAACTTCCAGAGCCTCGTCACGTATCAGCTGAACTTCCAGAGCCTCTTCACATCTTGTCTGTTGCACCCAGCAATGTTCTCTCCGCCTGTTGTGTTGCTGTCAAGGAGACTGTTACTGCTGTGGAACCTCCAGAGGTGGCGGCAACTGCTGAAGAACCTTCGGAGGTGTCAGTAGTATCCATCCATGAACTCTCGTCCTATCCTGGCCATCCACCAACTCATGTTCTGTCCTGTCACAGCTATGGAGGCCTTCTGTGAACTTTTTACCTGCCTTATCATGGCCACAGAGGCCACCATTAATCTGTTTGTTATCTGTTCCAGTCCCACCTAACCAGACTGGCTCTCCTGTGCAATCGACTCTGCTGTGGTGGTCCTCTGCTCCGCCCTGGTGGGCTTCTGTCTCATCTGCTTGGCTGTGGTGGTCCTCTGCTCCGGCCTGGTCGGCTTCTGTCCCATCTGCTCGGCTGTGGTGGTCCTCTGCTCCACCCTGGTGGGCTTCTGTCCCATCTGCTTGACTGTGGTGGTCCTCTGCTCTGCCCCGGTGGGCTCCAGTTCCGCCTGCGCCGCTCCGGTGGGCTCCAGTTCCGCCTGCTCCGCCCTGGATTCCTGCTCTGTCAGTACTGCCTCGATCCACGGTCAGTCCACTTCCACGTGGACCTGGCCCTCCAGTCCTCCCCCTGTTCCACCTCCCCTCCACCGCCCTCCTAAATTGTTTAGTGCATCTGGAAGTCACTCTTTGGGGGGGGCTGCTGCTATGTCACGATCATCAGCTGGCGTGCCCATGAACTCCTTTAGAGAGGGACCCCCTTTTTAATTCTCTGCCGCCTGCCTCAACCTCTGCTTGTTACCGTTTCTGATTTTGGATATCCCCTGACATACTTGACACTTTTCTCTGCCTGTATAACCATTCTCTTATTAAATATACTGCAAATGAACATTTCTGACTCATCCGAACGTCTCTGACTCATCGTTACAATAGTGAAACACAATTTATGTACAACAATGTGTTTTTCAAGCTCTTTAATGATTAGATCACTGTATTTATGTGAAACAATTCATTAAACAGTTTTCTTTGTGACAATTCTAAATATGAGAAAATGTATTAATGTAATATTTCGCCTTTATTCTCGACATATTTTGACTTTATTCTCGTTGTATTATTACTTTATTCTCAAAAAATTTAGACTATATTCACGTACTATTACAACTTTATTCTCGTAGTATTACGACTTTATTCTCCTAGTAGGCCTATTACGACTTTATTTCATTAAGATAATAGGGACATAGCTAGGATTGTCGGAAGGGAGGAAATCGGCCCAAAATCAGCCTTATTATCTGTTGGTGTGTACCCAGCATTAGCAGTTTCAGCTGGAGATGGCATGGGGGAAAAACTGTTTTCATGTCTAGATGTTCTAGTGCCCAGAGATCTGTAGCATCTGCCTCAGGGGAGAAGTGCAAACAGGTTGTGTCTGGGGTGAGAGGGGTTTGGGATGATGTTACCTGCATGTTGCTTCACTCTGGAGTCTTCAGTCCTGAAGACTGGCCATGTGCACACCAATGATGCTTTCTGCGGTCCTAAGAGTCCATTGCAGTCTTCTTAAATCTGATTTGCTGGCTGACCCAAAGCAGATGGTTATAGAAGAGCACAGAACCAACTCATTAATAGCCGAGTAAAACTGTGTCATCTGTGCCTGTGGCAGGTTGAATTTTTTCAGGAAGTACAACCTCTGCTGGGCCTTTTTAACAGTGGAGTCAATGTGAATTTCCTACTTCAGGTCCTGAGAGATTGTGGTGCCCAGGAATCTGAATGACTCCACTGCAGTCACAGTGCTGTTCATGATGGTGAGTGGAGGGAGAGCAGTGGTTTATACAGTTTTCAGTGTGTTCAGCGCCAGGTTGTTGTGACTGCAGCAGACAGCCAGCTGCTCAACCTCTCATTTGTAAGCAGACTCGTCTCCATCCAGGATGAGGTTGATAAGATTAGATTCAAATTTATTGCCACTGCACATGTAAGGTACAAGGCAATGAAATGCAGTTAGCATCTAACCAGAAGTGCAATAAGCAGTAAGTACAGAATATGCAAGGTCTACAATATGTACAATAACAATACAGATAAGTATTATGGACATCATTTACAGATTTCCGTGGCCAGGGTGAGAGGAGTCCTTGAGGATGCTGCGAGCTCGACGTAAACAGCGTTTCCTCTGGATGTCAATAGCAGGAAGTGGTGTACCTGTGATGGACATGTGTTGGGCAGTTTTCACCACCCTCTGCAGTGCCTTGCGGTCACCCAGCTAGAAATTATTCATGTTTTGGGAATGTTTTCAGTGGCAAGTTTTATTTTAGTTCCCAGAATGTTATTTTAAAAGGTAGGTTAACATTCTAAATATGTCTATTGATAACATTGTTGTTGTCACACTAGATGTGGACTTACATTGCTCAGAAGTCAAATGTTGGTTGAAAGCGAAAACCCAACCTTTGTTTGATGTCAAACTCCAGCATAAATAACTCAAAAAACAGTATTACCAATTTCACTTATTAGAAAAAAGATTGACTTTATTTCTGTCATAAATGTAAAAAAGTTCTTATAGAGATTAACAGAGGTGTTGATGGTTTATTGAGAATAATAGTTTAGTTTGACGTCACAATTATGGTCATCAGTACTTAGGCAGTATGACTCTTTTCAATGTTACTTTTGTTTAAATGCTGTAACTATATTTGTTATGGCTAAAACGGTGAGCATTAAAAAAAATCATCAATCATTACTTGCTGATGTTAAAAATTTCATCATGTAACGATCTGATCAACTGGTTTAATCTGGAGTCTAGTTAGGGTTAGGTTAGGATTAGAAAAAATCCAAGAGCTGAAGCACAGTCCAGCTCTGGTAATGCGCAGTCCTTCAATACTCCTTCTGGCCGCTCTCCCGACTCAGCCGAGGCCTGCCCCCACGGCCTAGGCCCATCGCTGCACCACCCATATATTTGGTCTTTTTATCGTTGAACCACAAATAGTGAGATTTTTAAACGTATGAACGAGTATTGTTTTTTTAATAATAATAAGTGTTATTTATTAAGGTTTTTATAGTTATTATTAATACTTATGGGTAATACTTCTCCATGTAATTTATTAGGGGTAGAACGGGTAGGGTTAGGATGGGTGGGGTAAAATGATGTGTCTTGGGGTGGAAAGGGTAGGGTTAGGGACGGTGGGGTTATTCTCCATGTAATTTATTAGGGGTAGAATGGGTAGGGTTAGGATGGGTGGGTTAGGGGAATGAAACGTCCAAGGTTCAAACCTAAGGTCTGAACCTGGTTGTGCTCGGTCCATTCGTCCACTGACCACTAAACGCCGGTCCAAGCCAGGCCAAGCTCACAGACACGCATCCCCCGAGTAGTCCAGGGTTAGAGTGGTTAGGTTAAGGGCCGTGATGTCACCGTGGTTACTGTTGGGTAAGTTTAGGGACAGGGAGGGTATAGCCACAGGGGTTACTGACGGGTAGGTTTAGGGCCAGGGTGGGTATAGCCATAGGGGTTACTAACGGTTAAGTTTAGGGTTGTGTTAGGGTTTAGGGTTAGGGTTAGGGTTAGGGTTAGGGTTAGGGTTAGGGTTAGAGTTAGGGTTAGGTATATAGGGTAAAATGCGAAATTGCACCCCCCTATAGGGTGGGGTGCACTTCGTTTCTGTAGGTCCTAGGGGGCTGAAATTCGGTATATATACTATTTAGAGGGCGCCCGATCGTTTGCACTTAGTTTGGTAGCTCTAGCGCCACCAGGTGCTGAGATATGGTATTGCACCCCCTGTAGTTTTGCACATAGAGGTCTGAAATTTGGTGTGTATACTAATTCGAGGACGCCCAGTTGATTGCACTTGGTTTCGTCGCTCTAGCTCAACCAGGGGCCGAGATATGGTACTGCACCCTTACTTGAGTAAGGGTCGGTTGCGGGGTGGGGGTGGGTTAAATGGGGTGGGACTTAGTGTGTTTTTTGGGAATTTTGGACTTAGTCATATGGTTGGACTTATTGTTTTTTGGGAATTTTGGACTTAGTCATATGGTTGGACTTAGTGTTTTTGTGGGGGTTGGACTTAGTGTTTTTTGGGATTTTTGGACTTAGTCATATGGTTGGACTTAGTGTTTTTGTGAGGGTTGGAATTAGTGTTTTTGTGGGGGTTGGACTTAGTGTTTTTTGGGATTTTTGGACTTAGTCATATGGTTGGACTTAGTGTTTTTGTGGGGGTTGGACTTAGTCATATGGTTGGAATTAGTGTTTTTGTGGGGGTTGGACTTAGTGTTTTTTGGGAATTTTGGACTTAGTCATATGGTTGGACTTAGTGTTTTTGTGAGTGTTGGACTTAGTGTTTTTTGGGAATTTTGGACTTAGTCATATGGTTGGACTTAGTCTTTTTGGGGAATTTTGGACTTAGTCATATGGTTGCACTTAGTGTTTTTGTGGGGGTTGGACTTAGTGTTTTTGGGGAATTTTGGACTTAGTCAATGGTTGGACTTAGTGAGTGGTTTCCAGTGGTTTTCGGGGGTCCCCAAGTGTTTTTGGAGTGGTTTGGTTAGGTTTTGGGTGGTTTTAGGGTTAGGGTTAGAGTTAGGTTATAGGGATAAATGCGAAGATTGATCACCTTTGAATTGATCGACCCCCCATATCTTGTGATCCGTATCTGCTATAGAGCTTAGGGTTAGGGTTAGGGTTAGTTAGGGTTAGGTTAGGTTAGGGTTAGAGGAATGAAACGTCCAAGGTTCAAACCTAAGGTCTTAGGGTTAGGTTAGGTTAGGGTTAGGGTTAGGGTTAGGTTAGGGTTAGTTAGGGTTAGAGTTAGGGTTAGAGTTAGAGTTAGGGTTAGGGTTAGGGTTAGGGTTGGTTAGGGTTAGGGTTAGATTAGGTTAGAGTTAGAGAGTTAGGGTTAGGGTTAGGGTTAGGTTAGGGTTAGGTTATAGGGATAAATGCGAAGATTGATCACCTTTGAATTGATCGACCCCCCATATCTTGTGATCCGTATCTGCTAGAGAGCTGAAACGTGGTTTATCATACTCCTTGGCCCCTCCCCAGTCGATTGCACTTGGTTTCGTCGGTCTAGCGCCACCAGGTGCCGAGATATGGAGTTGATCACTTACTTGATTTTCGAATGTATGGGTGGGACTTAGTGTTTTTGGGTGGGTTGGACTTAGTGTTTTTTGGGAATTTTGGACTTAGTCATATGGTTGGTCTTAGTGTTTTTGTGGGGGTTGGACTTAGTGTTTTTTAGGAATTTTGGACTTAGTCATATGGTTGGACTTAGTCTTTTTTGGGAATTTTGGACTTAGTCATATGGTTGCACTTAGTGTTTTTGTGGGGGTTGGACTTAGTGTTTTTGGGGAATTTTGGACTTAGTCAATGGTTAGGGTTAGGGTTAGAGTTAGGGTTAGAGTTAGAGTTAGGTTATAGGGATAAATGCGAAGATTGATCACCTTTGAATTGATCGACCCCCCATATCTTGTGATCCGTATCTGCTAGAGAGCTGAAACGTGGTTTATCATACTCCTTGGCCCCTCCCCAGTCGATTGCACTTGGTTTCGTCGGTCTAGCGCCACCAGGTGCCGAGATATGGAGTTGATCACTTACTTGATTTTCGAATGTATGGGTGGGACTTAGTGTTTTTGGGGCATCATGTATGGTGCGAATCGTTCATTTATTTGCAATACGATAAGTGCTCTATTTCAGAAATGACTTTGTGTTTTGTCTTCATTCTTGTTAGAATTAAATTGTCATACTACTGTCTTAAAAAAAAAGATTTTCATGTTATGAATCAAAGTTTTATAGAAATAAAAAAAACAGATATTTGTCTCTTGTCACAATATATTTATGGTATGTAAAAAAGTCTTATTGGAAAAATTATATATCTATATATTTAAATATACATTTAGATACATACATATACAACATTCCCTTTTCACGTGTATATGATTTTAACAGGTTCACACGTTATGTGACATCTACATCTTGTGGTCACACAAAGGTACTGCACTGTCGAGTATCCTTTTTATATGTAGTATTTTTGTAGAATCTAATAAACAGAATATACAATATATATAATATAAATCTATCAATGTATTTCTCACGTGTTCACTACCTCTTTTTGTGAAAACCAACCGAAAAAATAAATTATTTACAGTCACAGCAAAGAAGACTCCCCCACTGTGATTGAATTTATTATTTTTATTCTGTTCTATTTGAAAAGAGTTAGGTTAGAGTTAGGGTTAGATTAGGTTAGAGTTAGGGTTAGGTTAGGTTAGGGTTAGGTTAGGGTTAGGGTTAGGTTAGGGTTAGGGTTAGGTTAGGGTTAGGGTTAGGGTTAGATTAGGGTTAGGGTTAGGGTTAGGGTTAGGGTTAGAGTTAGGGTTAGAGTTAGGTTAGAGTTAGGGTTAGGTTAGGGTTAGGTTATAGGGATAAATGCGAAGATTGATCACCTTTGAATTGATCGACCCCCCATATCTTGTGATCCGTATCTGCTAGAGAGCTGAAACGTGGTTTATCATACTCCTTGGCCCCTCCCCAGTCGATTGCACTTGGTTTCGTCGGTCTAGCGCCACCAGGTGCCGAGATATGGAGTTGATCACTTACTTGATTTTCGAATGTATGGGTGGGACTTAGTGTTTTTGGGGCATCATGTATGGTGCGAATCGTTCATTTATTTGCAATACGATAAGTGCTCTATTTCAGAAATGACTTTGTGTTTTGTCTTCATTCTTGTTAGAATTAAATTGTCATACTACTGTCTTAAAAAAAAAGATTTTCATGTTATGAATCAAAGTTTTATAGAAATAAAAAAAACAGATATTTGTCTCTTGTCACAATATATTTATGGTATGTAAAAAAGTCTTATTGGAAAAATTATATATCTATATATTTAAATATACATTTAGATACATACATATACAACATTCCCTTTTCACGTGTATATGATTTTAACAGGTTCACACGTTATGTGACATCTACATCTTGTGGTCACACAAAGGTACTGCACTGTCGAGTATCCTTTTTATATGTAGTATTTTTGTAGAATCTAATAAACAGAATATACAATATATATAATATAAATCTATCAATGTATTTCTCACGTGTTCACTACCTCTTTTTGTGAAAACCAACCGAAAAAATAAATTATTTACAGTCACAGCAAAGAAGACTCCCCCACTGTGATTGAATTTATTATTTTTATTCTGTTCTATTTGAAAATGTATAAGTATTTTATTTCAGAAATGACTTTGTTTTTAAATATTCACTCTAGGGCAAATGCCTGAAGGTGAGGAGACTGGTGTGTAGGTTTTTCTCGTGCTTTTACACAGATAAAATAATAATAAAGATAATAATGATTCTTACAAATGAATGAATCAATGCACAATTAAATTAAACTGGAGAAAGTTTTATTTGAATTTAAATGTATTTACAATAGCATTGATAAAAAATAAACTCATCTTGATAAATCACACTTAACTGATGTATAATACATATGTGTATATGCATATGTGCATGTATATTTGTGTATGTATGTATATGGTTTTCACAGGTTCTAGGGTTAGGGTTAGGTTAGGGTTAGGTTAGGAAAAAAGAGTGTTTTCCCAGGATAGGACCCTGAGGGTCCCACTCTGGGTTGTGCACGGTCCATCCCTCCACTGGTCACCCCCAAATCACATAAAGACCAAGAGAGGTCACAGCAGGCCAACTGTTAAAGGCTGTTCATAGGGCTATTGAGGCCAGGGTTATTCAGTTTTAGGTCTGGTTAAGTTTAGGTTTGTGCAGGATGGGTCTGTAAAATCCAGGGTATGAATCCCGGGGTGTCTGGTAGGTTTTGGGTATGGTGAGTTGGTTAGGTTTAGGTTGTGTTATGGTTAGTTGGTTAGGTTTAGGTTTGGGTTAGGGTCAGGTGGATCTCCTAAGTCTCATTAAGACCTCTTGGAAATTTTGTATCAAGTCTCATGATCCATAATCTTTCAAATTTCAGTCTATCACACAGCGACCAAAATGGGTCAGACTGAAGTCCAGTCACCCTGAAGGCCTCAAGGCCGTGGGTAAGGAAGTGCTGGACTACGTGTCTACGTTTTTCTATTTTATTTTTTATGTTGTGTGTGTGCTGATAGACCCGGACCCTTAAAGCATTTTTTGTCTGGCCTACATATTGTTTGGAACACTTTGCACAATAAATCAAATAAATGCAGTTCTGTGTTACTGGAGTGAGTTGCTGTGGGACTTGAAAGACTTGTTTTGTTGCACGATTGAATACCCATTTTTTCTGATCAAAGTATTTACAGATTAACTTTTTGTTCTGCGGTGCCATAGGTCTGAGTTTGCTATTCACTAGCATGTCTGCTAAATTTGTATTTCTCCTATAGGCAGCTATTTGCTTGTGTTTCTGCAGGAAGGGAGTGTTTTCAAAAAACCTTTCAAAGTTAGATTTAGCTGCACGGTTTAATTGTTTGCTCATTAACGAGAAATTGGACACTAATGGTATAATTTTTGTTTTTTCACCCTCTGTAGGGTTCCTTGGAGTCCTGGGGAGGAGAAAAGTCTTTAGGGCCCTTCTTAAGAAGGACCTTGAGTATCCTCTGTCCCTCAGGGCCCTGAACAGAATTTTGGTTGCTTCCATAAAACAGGAATGTTCTGTGCATATCCTGTGAAATCTGAGTAATTGAGATTTTACTATCCCTTTAAATGTATGTTTAGGATGGAAGCTGTGTTTGTGCAGTAAGGAATGCGTGTCCGTTTCTTTGAAATACACTTTAAAGTCTAGCTGTCCTGTCTCTTCAAATTTCTGTCCCTTATATGACACCACATCTAGAAAGTTGACCTCTGTGGGGTCAATTGTATATTTAATTGTTATAGATCTCTGATGGGTATTCAAGTGTTCTGCAAAGTCCTTAAAATCATCCATGGAGTAAGACCACACTCCCCATATATCATCCAGAAATCTAAAGTAATGCAGAGGCCTTTTTGTGCACGAGCCCAGAGCCGATTGTTCCCATCTCGCCATGAAGATGTTCGCGTAGGAAGGGGCAAACTTTTTGCCCATGGCTGTGCCTTTCACTTGCAAATAATATTTAGAATTAAATTCAAAATCATTTTTAGTTAGGTTTATATCTAATAATTTTAAAATATAATCGTCAGGCCTTTTTGGGTCTGGGTATTGAAGCATGCACTCCTGGACTGCCTGGAGGCCTGCTTCAGTTTCTATGTTCGTATATAGGCTATCAATATCTATGGTGAATAAAAAGGCTCCTCTGGGAATACTGATGTCTTTAACTTTCTGGATGAAATCATAAGTGTCCTTCAAATAGCTCGGGTGTTTCTGAGAGATGGGGTTAAGAAAATACTCGATGTACTCAGCTGTCTGATAAGTTTCACTGTTGCAATCAGACACTATGGGTCTGCCGGGTGGAATCTCGTGTGGAATACTCCATTTTTCAGGCTCCTTGTGAATCTTTGGCAATAAATAAAATCTTCTCATTCGAGGAGTGCCACTGCCACTTAAATATTCCCTCTGTTTTGAGTTAATGATGCCCTTGTCATACATCTGTTCTAAGATTTTTCTAACCTGTTTCATGGTTTCAAAATAAATGGGTTTCTCTAAGGGTTTGTAGTGGTCACTGATGTTTAATTGTCTCTCTCCCTCCCAGACATACCGCTCTCTATCCATGATGACAATGGCATTTCCCTTGTCAGCAGGTTTAATAACAATTTCTCTGAGGTTTTTAAGTGTGGGTTAGGGTTAGGGTTAGGTTAGGTTAGGGTTAGAAGGGTTAGGGTTAGGGTTAGGGTTAGGGTTAGATTAGAGTTAGGGTTAGGGTTAGGTTAGAGGTTAGAGTTAGGGTTAGAGTTAGAGTTAGGGTTAGGGTTAGGGTTAGGGTTAGGGTTAGGGTTAGGGTTAGGGTTAGGGTTAGGTTATAGGGATAAATGCGAAGATTGATCACCTTTGAATTGATCGACCCCCCATATCTTGTGATCCGTATCTGCTAGAGAGCTGAAACGTGGTTTATCATACTCCTTGGCCCCTCCCCAGTCGATTGCACTTGGTTTCGTCGGTCTAGCGCCACCAGGTGCCGAGATATGGAGTTGATCACTTACTTGATTTTCGAATGTATGGGTGGGACTTAGTGTTTTTGGGTGGGTTGGACTTAGTGTTTTTTGGGAATTTTGGACTTAGTCATATGGTTGGTCTTAGTGTTTTTGTGGGGGTTGGACTTAGTGTTTTTTAGGAATTTTGGACTTAGTCATATGGTTGGACTTAGTCTTTTTTGGGAATTTTGGACTTAGTCATATGGTTGCACTTAGTGTTTTTGTGGGGGTTGGACTTAGTGTTTTTGGGGAATTTTGGACTTAGTCAATGGTTAGGGTTAGGGTTAGAGTTAGGGTTAGAGTTAGAGTTAGGTTATAGGGATAAATGCGAAGATTGATCACCTTTGAATTGATCGACCCCCCATATCTTGTGATCCGTATCTGCTAGAGAGCTGAAACGTGGTTTATCATACTCCTTGGCCCCTCCCCAGTCGATTGCACTTGGTTTCGTCGGTCTAGCGCCACCAGGTGCCGAGATATGGAGTTGATCACTTACTTGATTTTCGAATGTATGGGTGGGACTTAGTGTTTTTGGGGCATCATGTATGGTGCGAATCGTTCATTTATTTGCAATACGATAAGTGCTCTATTTCAGAAATGACTTTGTGTTTTGTCTTCATTCTTGTTAGAATTAAATTGTCATACTACTGTCTTAAAAAAAAAGATTTTCATGTTATGAATCAAAGTTTTATAGAAATAAAAAAAACAGATATTTGTCTCTTGTCACAATATATTTATGGTATGTAAAAAAGTCTTATTGGAAAAATTATATATCTATATATTTAAATATACATTTAGATACATACATATACAACATTCCCTTTTCACGTGTATATGATTTTAACAGGTTCACACGTTATGTGACATCTACATCTTGTGGTCACACAAAGGTACTGCACTGTCGAGTATCCTTTTTATATGTAGTATTTTTGTAGAATCTAATAAACAGAATATACAATATATATAATATAAATCTATCAATGTATTTCTCACGTGTTCACTACCTCTTTTTGTGAAAACCAACCGAAAAAATAAATTATTTACAGTCACAGCAAAGAAGACTCCCCCACTGTGATTGAATTTATTATTTTTATTCTGTTCTATTTGAAAATGTTAGGGTTAGGGTTAGGGTTAGGTTAGGGTTAGGGTTAGGGTTAGGTTAGGGTTAGGGTTAGGGTTAGGGTTAGGGTTAGGGTTAGGGTTAGGGTTAGGTTAGGGTTAGGGTTAGGGTTAGGGTTAGAGTTAGGGTTAGGGTTAGGTTATAGGGATAAATGCGAAGATTGATCACCTTTGAATTGATCGACCCCCCATATCTTGTGATCCGTATCTGCTAGAGAGCTGAAACGTGGTTTATCATACTCCTTGGCCCCTCCCCAGTCGATTGCACTTGGTTTCGTCGGTCTAGCGCCACCAGGTGCCGAGATATGGAGTTGATCACTTACTTGATTTTCGAATGTATGGGTGGGACTTAGTGTTTTTGGGTGGGTTGGACTTAGTGTTTTTTGGGAATTTTGGACTTAGTCATATGGTTGGTCTTAGTGTTTTTGTGGGGGTTGGACTTAGTGTTTTTTAGGAATTTTGGACTTAGTCATATGGTTGGACTTAGTCTTTTTTGGGAATTTTGGACTTAGTCATATGGTTGCACTTAGTGTTTTTGTGGGGGTTGGACTTAGTGTTTTTGGGGAATTTTGGACTTAGTCAATGGTTAGGGTTAGGGTTAGAGTTAGGGTTAGAGTTAGAGTTAGGTTATAGGGATAAATGCGAAGATTGATCACCTTTGAATTGATCGACCCCCCATATCTTGTGATCCGTATCTGCTAGAGAGCTGAAACGTGGTTTATCATACTCCTTGGCCCCTCCCCAGTCGATTGCACTTGGTTTCGTCGGTCTAGCGCCACCAGGTGCCGAGATATGGAGTTGATCACTTACTTGATTTTCGAATGTATGGGTGGGACTTAGTGTTTTTGGGGCATCATGTATGGTGCGAATCGTTCATTTATTTGCAATACGATAAGTGCTCTATTTCAGAAATGACTTTGTGTTTTGTCTTCATTCTTGTTAGAATTAAATTGTCATACTACTGTCTTAAAAAAAAAGATTTTCATGTTATGAATCAAAGTTTTATAGAAATAAAAAAAACAGATATTTGTCTCTTGTCACAATATATTTATGGTATGTAAAAAAGTCTTATTGGAAAAATTATATATCTATATATTTAAATATACATTTAGATACATACATATACAACATTCCCTTTTCACGTGTATATGATTTTAACAGGTTCACACGTTATGTGACATCTACATCTTGTGGTCACACAAAGGTACTGCACTGTCGAGTATCCTTTTTATATGTAGTATTTTTGTAGAATCTAATAAACAGAATATACAATATATATAATATAAATCTATCAATGTATTTCTCACGTGTTCACTACCTCTTTTTGTGAAAACCAACCGAAAAAATAAATTATTTACAGTCACAGCAAAGAAGACTCCCCCACTGTGATTGAATTTATTATTTTTATTCTGTTCTATTTGAAAATGTATAAGTATTTTATTTCAGAAATGACTTTGTTTTTAAATATTCACTCTAGGGCAAATGCCTGAAGGTGAGGAGACTGGTGTGTAGGTTTTTCTCGTGCTTTTACACAGATAAAATAATAATAAAGATAATAATGATTCTTACAAATGAATGAATCAATGCACAATTAAATTAAACTGGAGAAAGTTTTATTTGAATTTAAATGTATTTACAATAGCATTGATAAAAAATAAACTCATCTTGATAAATCACACTTAACTGATGTATAATACATATGTGTATATGCATATGTGCATGTATATTTGTGTATGTATGTATATGGTTTTCACAGGTTCTAGGGTTAGGGTTAGGTTAGGGTTAGGTTAGGAAAAAAGAGTGTTTTCCCAGGATAGGACCCTGAGGGTCCCACTCTGGGTTGTGCACGGTCCATCCCTCCACTGGTCACCCCCAAATCACATAAAGACCAAGAGAGGTCACAGCAGGCCAACTGTTAAAGGCTGTTCATAGGGCTATTGAGGCCAGGGTTATTCAGTTTTAGGTCTGGTTAAGTTTAGGTTTGTGCAGGATGGGTCTGTAAAATCCAGGGTATGAATCCCGGGGTGTCTGGTAGGTTTTGGGTATGGTGAGTTGGTTAGGTTTAGGTTGTGTTATGGTTAGTTGGTTAGGTTTAGGTTTGGGTTAGGGTCAGGTGGATCTCCTAAGTCTCATTAAGACCTCTTGGAAATTTTGTATCAAGTCTCATGATCCATAATCTTTCAAATTTCAGTCTATCACACAGCGACCAAAATGGGTCAGACTGAAGTCCAGTCACCCTGAAGGCCTCAAGGCCGTGGGTAAGGAAGTGCTGGACTACGTGTCTACGTTTTTCTATTTTATTTTTTATGTTGTGTGTGTGCTGATAGACCCGGACCCTTAAAGCATTTTTTGTCTGGCCTACATATTGTTTGGAACACTTTGCACAATAAATCAAATAAATGCAGTTCTGTGTTACTGGAGTGAGTTGCTGTGGGACTTGAAAGACTTGTTTTGTTGCACGATTGAATACCCATTTTTTCTGATCAAAGTATTTACAGATTAACTTTTTGTTCTGCGGTGCCATAGGTCTGAGTTTGCTATTCACTAGCATGTCTGCTAAATTTGTATTTCTCCTATAGGCAGCTATTTGCTTGTGTTTCTGCAGGAAGGGAGTGTTTTCAAAAAACCTTTCAAAGTTAGATTTAGCTGCACGGTTTAATTGTTTGCTCATTAACGAGAAATTGGACACTAATGGTATAATTTTTGTTTTTTCACCCTCTGTAGGGTTCCTTGGAGTCCTGGGGAGGAGAAAAGTCTTTAGGGCCCTTCTTAAGAAGGACCTTGAGTATCCTCTGTCCCTCAGGGCCCTGAACAGAATTTTGGTTGCTTCCATAAAACAGGAATGTTCTGTGCATATCCTGTGAAATCTGAGTAATTGAGATTTTACTATCCCTTTAAATGTATGTTTAGGATGGAAGCTGTGTTTGTGCAGTAAGGAATGCGTGTCCGTTTCTTTGAAATACACTTTAAAGTCTAGCTGTCCTGTCTCTTCAAATTTCTGTCCCTTATATGACACCACATCTAGAAAGTTGACCTCTGTGGGGTCAATTGTATATTTAATTGTTATAGATCTCTGATGGGTATTCAAGTGTTCTGCAAAGTCCTTAAAATCATCCATGGAGTAAGACCACACTCCCCATATATCATCCAGAAATCTAAAGTAATGCAGAGGCCTTTTTGTGCACGAGCCCAGAGCCGATTGTTCCCATCTCGCCATGAAGATGTTCGCGTAGGAAGGGGCAAACTTTTTGCCCATGGCTGTGCCTTTCACTTGCAAATAATATTTAGAATTAAATTCAAAATCATTTTTAGTTAGGTTTATATCTAATAATTTTAAAATATAATCGTCAGGCCTTTTTGGGTCTGGGTATTGAAGCATGCACTCCTGGACTGCCTGGAGGCCTGCTTCAGTTTCTATGTTCGTATATAGGCTATCAATATCTATGGTGAATAAAAAGGCTCCTCTGGGAATACTGATGTCTTTAACTTTCTGGATGAAATCATAAGTGTCCTTCAAATAGCTCGGGTGTTTCTGAGAGATGGGGTTAAGAAAATACTCGATGTACTCAGCTGTCTGATAAGTTTCACTGTTGCAATCAGACACTATGGGTCTGCCGGGTGGAATCTCGTGTGGAATACTCCATTTTTCAGGCTCCTTGTGAATCTTTGGCAATAAATAAAATCTTCTCATTCGAGGAGTGCCACTGCCACTTAAATATTCCCTCTGTTTTGAGTTAATGATGCCCTTGTCATACATCTGTTCTAAGATTTTTCTAACCTGTTTCATGGTTTCAAAATAAATGGGTTTCTCTAAGGGTTTGTAGTGGTCACTGATGTTTAATTGTCTCTCTCCCTCCCAGACATACCGCTCTCTATCCATGATGACAATGGCATTTCCCTTGTCAGCAGGTTTAATAACAATTTCTCTGAGGTTTTTAAGTGTGGGTTAGGGTTAGGGTTAGGTTAGGTTAGGGTTAGAAGGGTTAGGGTTAGGGTTAGGGTTAGGGTTAGATTAGAGTTAGGGTTAGGGTTAGGTTAGAGGTTAGAGTTAGGGTTAGAGTTAGAGTTAGGGTTAGGGTTAGGGTTAGGGTTAGGGTTAGGGTTAGGGTTAGGGTTAGGGTTAGGTTATAGGGATAAATGCGAAGATTGATCACCTTTGAATTGATCGACCCCCCATATCTTGTGATCCGTATCTGCTAGAGAGCTGAAACGTGGTTTATCATACTCCTTGGCCCCTCCCCAGTCGATTGCACTTGGTTTCGTCGGTCTAGCGCCACCAGGTGCCGAGATATGGAGTTGATCACTTACTTGATTTTCGAATGTATGGGTGGGACTTAGTGTTTTTGGGTGGGTTGGACTTAGTGTTTTTTAGGAATTTTGGACTTAGTCATATGGTTGGACTTAGTCTTTTTTGGGAATTTTGGACTTAGTCATATGGTTGCACTTAGTGTTTTTGTGGGGGTTGGACTTAGTGTTTTTGGGGAATTTTGGACTTAGTCAATGGTTAGGGTTAGGGTTAGAGTTAGGGTTAGAGTTAGAGTTAGGTTATAGGGATAAATGCGAAGATTGATCACCTTTGAATTGATCGACCCCCCATATCTTGTGATCCGTATCTGCTAGAGAGCTGAAACGTGGTTTATCATACTCCTTGGCCCCTCCCCAGTCGATTGCACTTGGTTTCGTCGGTCTAGCGCCACCAGGTGCCGAGATATGGAGTTGATCACTTACTTGATTTTCGAATGTATGGGTGGGACTTAGTGTTTTTGGGGCATCATGTATGGTGCGAATCGTTCATTTATTTGCAATACGATAAGTGCTCTATTTCAGAAATGACTTTGTGTTTTGTCTTCATTCTTGTTAGAATTAAATTGTCATACTACTGTCTTAAAAAAAAAGATTTTCATGTTATGAATCAAAGTTTTATAGAAATAAAAAAAACAGATATTTGTCTCTTGTCACAATATATTTATGGTATGTAAAAAAGTCTTATTGGAAAAATTATATATCTATATATTTAAATATACATTTAGATACATACATATACAACATTCCCTTTTCACGTGTATATGATTTTAACAGGTTCACACGTTATGTGACATCTACATCTTGTGGTCACACAAAGGTACTGCACTGTCGAGTATCCTTTTTATATGTAGTATTTTTGTAGAATCTAATAAACAGAATATACAATATATATAATATAAATCTATCAATGTATTTCTCACGTGTTCACTACCTCTTTTTGTGAAAACCAACCGAAAAAATAAATTATTTACAGTCACAGCAAAGAAGACTCCCCCACTGTGATTGAATTTATTATTTTTATTCTGTTCTATTTGAAAAGAGTTAGGTTAGAGTTAGGGTTAGATTAGGTTAGAGTTAGGGTTAGGTTAGGTTAGGGTTAGGTTAGGGTTAGGGTTAGGTTAGGGTTAGGGTTAGGTTAGGGTTAGGGTTAGGGTTAGATTAGGGTTAGGGTTAGGGTTAGGGTTAGGGTTAGAGTTAGGGTTAGAGTTAGGTTAGAGTTAGGGTTAGGTTAGGGTTAGGTTATAGGGATAAATGCGAAGATTGATCACCTTTGAATTGATCGACCCCCCATATCTTGTGATCCGTATCTGCTAGAGAGCTGAAACGTGGTTTATCATACTCCTTGGCCCCTCCCCAGTCGATTGCACTTGGTTTCGTCGGTCTAGCGCCACCAGGTGCCGAGATATGGAGTTGATCACTTACTTGATTTTCGAATGTATGGGTGGGACTTAGTGTTTTTGGGGCATCATGTATGGTGCGAATCGTTCATTTATTTGCAATACGATAAGTGCTCTATTTCAGAAATGACTTTGTGTTTTGTCTTCATTCTTGTTAGAATTAAATTGTCATACTACTGTCTTAAAAAAAAAGATTTTCATGTTATGAATCAAAGTTTTATAGAAATAAAAAAAACAGATATTTGTCTCTTGTCACAATATATTTATGGTATGTAAAAAAGTCTTATTGGAAAAATTATATATCTATATATTTAAATATACATTTAGATACATACATATACAACATTCCCTTTTCACGTGTATATGATTTTAACAGGTTCACACGTTATGTGACATCTACATCTTGTGGTCACACAAAGGTACTGCACTGTCGAGTATCCTTTTTATATGTAGTATTTTTGTAGAATCTAATAAACAGAATATACAATATATATAATATAAATCTATCAATGTATTTCTCACGTGTTCACTACCTCTTTTTGTGAAAACCAACCGAAAAAATAAATTATTTACAGTCACAGCAAAGAAGACTCCCCCACTGTGATTGAATTTATTATTTTTATTCTGTTCTATTTGAAAATGTATAAGTATTTTATTTCAGAAATGACTTTGTTTTTAAATATTCACTCTAGGGCAAATGCCTGAAGGTGAGGAGACTGGTGTGTAGGTTTTTCTCGTGCTTTTACACAGATAAAATAATAATAAAGATAATAATGATTCTTACAAATGAATGAATCAATGCACAATTAAATTAAACTGGAGAAAGTTTTATTTGAATTTAAATGTATTTACAATAGCATTGATAAAAAATAAACTCATCTTGATAAATCACACTTAACTGATGTATAATACATATGTGTATATGCATATGTGCATGTATATTTGTGTATGTATGTATATGGTTTTCACAGGTTCTAGGGTTAGGGTTAGGTTAGGGTTAGGTTAGGAAAAAAGAGTGTTTTCCCAGGATAGGACCCTGAGGGTCCCACTCTGGGTTGTGCACGGTCCATCCCTCCACTGGTCACCCCCAAATCACATAAAGACCAAGAGAGGTCACAGCAGGCCAACTGTTAAAGGCTGTTCATAGGGCTATTGAGGCCAGGGTTATTCAGTTTTAGGTCTGGTTAAGTTTAGGTTTGTGCAGGATGGGTCTGTAAAATCCAGGGTATGAATCCCGGGGTGTCTGGTAGGTTTTGGGTATGGTGAGTTGGTTAGGTTTAGGTTGTGTTATGGTTAGTTGGTTAGGTTTAGGTTTGGGTTAGGGTCAGGTGGATCTCCTAAGTCTCATTAAGACCTCTTGGAAATTTTGTATCAAGTCTCATGATCCATAATCTTTCAAATTTCAGTCTATCACACAGCGACCAAAATGGGTCAGACTGAAGTCCAGTCACCCTGAAGGCCTCAAGGCCGTGGGTAAGGAAGTGCTGGACTACGTGTCTACGTTTTTCTATTTTATTTTTTATGTTGTGTGTGTGCTGATAGACCCGGACCCTTAAAGCATTTTTTGTCTGGCCTACATATTGTTTGGAACACTTTGCACAATAAATCAAATAAATGCAGTTCTGTGTTACTGGAGTGAGTTGCTGTGGGACTTGAAAGACTTGTTTTGTTGCACGATTGAATACCCATTTTTTCTGATCAAAGTATTTACAGATTAACTTTTTGTTCTGCGGTGCCATAGGTCTGAGTTTGCTATTCACTAGCATGTCTGCTAAATTTGTATTTCTCCTATAGGCAGCTATTTGCTTGTGTTTCTGCAGGAAGGGAGTGTTTTCAAAAAACCTTTCAAAGTTAGATTTAGCTGCACGGTTTAATTGTTTGCTCATTAACGAGAAATTGGACACTAATGGTATAATTTTTGTTTTTTCACCCTCTGTAGGGTTCCTTGGAGTCCTGGGGAGGAGAAAAGTCTTTAGGGCCCTTCTTAAGAAGGACCTTGAGTATCCTCTGTCCCTCAGGGCCCTGAACAGAATTTTGGTTGCTTCCATAAAACAGGAATGTTCTGTGCATATCCTGTGAAATCTGAGTAATTGAGATTTTACTATCCCTTTAAATGTATGTTTAGGATGGAAGCTGTGTTTGTGCAGTAAGGAATGCGTGTCCGTTTCTTTGAAATACACTTTAAAGTCTAGCTGTCCTGTCTCTTCAAATTTCTGTCCCTTATATGACACCACATCTAGAAAGTTGACCTCTGTGGGGTCAATTGTATATTTAATTGTTATAGATCTCTGATGGGTATTCAAGTGTTCTGCAAAGTCCTTAAAATCATCCATGGAGTAAGACCACACTCCCCATATATCATCCAGAAATCTAAAGTAATGCAGAGGCCTTTTTGTGCACGAGCCCAGAGCCGATTGTTCCCATCTCGCCATGAAGATGTTCGCGTAGGAAGGGGCAAACTTTTTGCCCATGGCTGTGCCTTTCACTTGCAAATAATATTTAGAATTAAATTCAAAATCATTTTTAGTTAGGTTTATATCTAATAATTTTAAAATATAATCGTCAGGCCTTTTTGGGTCTGGGTATTGAAGCATGCACTCCTGGACTGCCTGGAGGCCTGCTTCAGTTTCTATGTTCGTATATAGGCTATCAATATCTATGGTGAATAAAAAGGCTCCTCTGGGAATACTGATGTCTTTAACTTTCTGGATGAAATCATAAGTGTCCTTCAAATAGCTCGGGTGTTTCTGAGAGATGGGGTTAAGAAAATACTCGATGTACTCAGCTGTCTGATAAGTTTCACTGTTGCAATCAGACACTATGGGTCTGCCGGGTGGAATCTCGTGTGGAATACTCCATTTTTCAGGCTCCTTGTGAATCTTTGGCAATAAATAAAATCTTCTCATTCGAGGAGTGCCACTGCCACTTAAATATTCCCTCTGTTTTGAGTTAATGATGCCCTTGTCATACATCTGTTCTAAGATTTTTCTAACCTGTTTCATGGTTTCAAAATAAATGGGTTTCTCTAAGGGTTTGTAGTGGTCACTGATGTTTAATTGTCTCTCTCCCTCCCAGACATACCGCTCTCTATCCATGATGACAATGGCATTTCCCTTGTCAGCAGGTTTAATAACAATTTCTCTGAGGTTTTTAAGTGTGGGTTAGGGTTAGGGTTAGGTTAGGTTAGGGTTAGAAGGGTTAGGGTTAGGGTTAGGGTTAGGGTTAGATTAGAGTTAGGGTTAGGGTTAGGTTAGAGGTTAGAGTTAGGGTTAGAGTTAGAGTTAGGGTTAGGGTTAGGGTTAGGGTTAGGGTTAGGGTTAGGGTTAGGGTTAGGGTTAGGTTATAGGGATAAATGCGAAGATTGATCACCTTTGAATTGATCGACCCCCCATATCTTGTGATCCGTATCTGCTAGAGAGCTGAAACGTGGTTTATCATACTCCTTGGCCCCTCCCCAGTCGATTGCACTTGGTTTCGTCGGTCTAGCGCCACCAGGTGCCGAGATATGGAGTTGATCACTTACTTGATTTTCGAATGTATGGGTGGGACTTAGTGTTTTTGGGTGGGTTGGACTTAGTGTTTTTTGGGAATTTTGGACTTAGTCATATGGTTGGTCTTAGTGTTTTTGTGGGGGTTGGACTTAGTGTTTTTTAGGAATTTTGGACTTAGTCATATGGTTGGACTTAGTCTTTTTTGGGAATTTTGGACTTAGTCATATGGTTGCACTTAGTGTTTTTGTGGGGGTTGGACTTAGTGTTTTTGGGGAATTTTGGACTTAGTCAATGGTTAGGGTTAGGGTTAGAGTTAGGGTTAGAGTTAGAGTTAGGTTATAGGGATAAATGCGAAGATTGATCACCTTTGAATTGATCGACCCCCCATATCTTGTGATCCGTATCTGCTAGAGAGCTGAAACGTGGTTTATCATACTCCTTGGCCCCTCCCCAGTCGATTGCACTTGGTTTCGTCGGTCTAGCGCCACCAGGTGCCGAGATATGGAGTTGATCACTTACTTGATTTTCGAATGTATGGGTGGGACTTAGTGTTTTTGGGGCATCATGTATGGTGCGAATCGTTCATTTATTTGCAATACGATAAGTGCTCTATTTCAGAAATGACTTTGTGTTTTGTCTTCATTCTTGTTAGAATTAAATTGTCATACTACTGTCTTAAAAAAAAAGATTTTCATGTTATGAATCAAAGTTTTATAGAAATAAAAAAAACAGATATTTGTCTCTTGTCACAATATATTTATGGTATGTAAAAAAGTCTTATTGGAAAAATTATATATCTATATATTTAAATATACATTTAGATACATACATATACAACATTCCCTTTTCACGTGTATATGATTTTAACAGGTTCACACGTTATGTGACATCTACATCTTGTGGTCACACAAAGGTACTGCACTGTCGAGTATCCTTTTTATATGTAGTATTTTTGTAGAATCTAATAAACAGAATATACAATATATATAATATAAATCTATCAATGTATTTCTCACGTGTTCACTACCTCTTTTTGTGAAAACCAACCGAAAAAATAAATTATTTACAGTCACAGCAAAGAAGACTCCCCCACTGTGATTGAATTTATTATTTTTATTCTGTTCTATTTGAAAATGTTAGGGTTAGGGTTAGGGTTAGGTTAGGGTTAGGGTTAGGGTTAGGTTAGGGTTAGGGTTAGGGTTAGGGTTAGGGTTAGGGTTAGGGTTAGGGTTAGGTTAGGGTTAGGGTTAGGGTTAGGGTTAGAGTTAGGGTTAGGGTTAGGTTATAGGGATAAATGCGAAGATTGATCACCTTTGAATTGATCGACCCCCCATATCTTGTGATCCGTATCTGCTAGAGAGCTGAAACGTGGTTTATCATACTCCTTGGCCCCTCCCCAGTCGATTGCACTTGGTTTCGTCGGTCTAGCGCCACCAGGTGCCGAGATATGGAGTTGATCACTTACTTGATTTTCGAATGTATGGGTGGGACTTAGTGTTTTTGGGGCATCATGTATGGTGCGAATCGTTCATTTATTTGCAATACGATAAGTGCTCTATTTCAGAAATGACTTTGTGTTTTGTCTTCATTCTTGTTAGAATTAAATTGTCATACTACTGTCTTAAAAAAAAAGATTTTCATGTTATGAATCAAAGTTTTATAGAAATAAAAAAAACAGATATTTGTCTCTTGTCACAATATATTTATGGTATGTAAAAAAGTCTTATTGGAAAAATTATATATCTATATATTTAAATATACATTTAGATACATACATATACAACATTCCCTTTTCACGTGTATATGATTTTAACAGGTTCACACGTTATGTGACATCTACATCTTGTGGTCACACAAAGGTACTGCACTGTCGAGTATCCTTTTTATATGTAGTATTTTTGTAGAATCTAATAAACAGAATATACAATATATATAATATAAATCTATCAATGTATTTCTCACGTGTTCACTACCTCTTTTTGTGAAAACCAACCGAAAAAATAAATTATTTACAGTCACAGCAAAGAAGACTCCCCCACTGTGATTGAATTTATTATTTTTATTCTGTTCTATTTGAAAATGTTAGGGTTAGGGTTAGGGTTAGGTTAGGGTTAGGGTTAGGGTTAGGTTAGGGTTAGGGTTAGGGTTAGGGTTAGGGTTAGGGTTAGGGTTAGGGTTAGGTTAGGGTTAGGGTTAGGGTTAGGGTTAGAGTTAGGGTTAGGGTTAGGTTATAGGGATAAATGCGAAGATTGATCACCTTTGAATTGATCGACCCCCCATATCTTGTGATCCGTATCTGCTAGAGAGCTGAAACGTGGTTTATCATACTCCTTGGCCCCTCCCCAGTCGATTGCACTTGGTTTCGTCGGTCTAGCGCCACCAGGTGCCGAGATATGGAGTTGATCACTTACTTGATTTTCGAATGTATGGGTGGGACTTAGTGTTTTTGGGTGGGTTGGACTTAGTGTTTTTTGGGAATTTTGGACTTAGTCATATGGTTGGTCTTAGTGTTTTTGTGGGGGTTGGACTTAGTGTTTTTTAGGAATTTTGGACTTAGTCATATGGTTGGACTTAGTCTTTTTTGGGAATTTTGGACTTAGTCATATGGTTGCACTTAGTGTTTTTGTGGGGGTTGGACTTAGTGTTTTTGGGGAATTTTGGACTTAGTCAATGGTTAGGGTTAGGGTTAGAGTTAGGGTTAGAGTTAGAGTTAGGTTATAGGGATAAATGCGAAGATTGATCACCTTTGAATTGATCGACCCCCCATATCTTGTGATCCGTATCTGCTAGAGAGCTGAAACGTGGTTTATCATACTCCTTGGCCCCTCCCCAGTCGATTGCACTTGGTTTCGTCGGTCTAGCGCCACCAGGTGCCGAGATATGGAGTTGATCACTTACTTGATTTTCGAATGTATGGGTGGGACTTAGTGTTTTTGGGGCATCATGTATGGTGCGAATCGTTCATTTATTTGCAATACGATAAGTGCTCTATTTCAGAAATGACTTTGTGTTTTGTCTTCATTCTTGTTAGAATTAAATTGTCATACTACTGTCTTAAAAAAAAAGATTTTCATGTTATGAATCAAAGTTTTATAGAAATAAAAAAAACAGATATTTGTCTCTTGTCACAATATATTTATGGTATGTAAAAAAGTCTTATTGGAAAAATTATATATCTATATATTTAAATATACATTTAGATACATACATATACAACATTCCCTTTTCACGTGTATATGATTTTAACAGGTTCACACGTTATGTGACATCTACATCTTGTGGTCACACAAAGGTACTGCACTGTCGAGTATCCTTTTTATATGTAGTATTTTTGTAGAATCTAATAAACAGAATATACAATATATATAATATAAATCTATCAATGTATTTCTCACGTGTTCACTACCTCTTTTTGTGAAAACCAACCGAAAAAATAAATTATTTACAGTCACAGCAAAGAAGACTCCCCCACTGTGATTGAATTTATTATTTTTATTCTGTTCTATTTGAAAATGTATAAGTATTTTATTTCAGAAATGACTTTGTTTTTAAATATTCACTCTAGGGCAAATGCCTGAAGGTGAGGAGACTGGTGTGTAGGTTTTTCTCGTGCTTTTACACAGATAAAATAATAATAAAGATAATAATGATTCTTACAAATGAATGAATCAATGCACAATTAAATTAAACTGGAGAAAGTTTTATTTGAATTTAAATGTATTTACAATAGCATTGATAAAAAATAAACTCATCTTGATAAATCACACTTAACTGATGTATAATACATATGTGTATATGCATATGTGCATGTATATTTGTGTATGTATGTATATGGTTTTCACAGGTTCTAGGGTTAGGGTTAGGTTAGGGTTAGGTTAGGAAAAAAGAGTGTTTTCCCAGGATAGGACCCTGAGGGTCCCACTCTGGGTTGTGCACGGTCCATCCCTCCACTGGTCACCCCCAAATCACATAAAGACCAAGAGAGGTCACAGCAGGCCAACTGTTAAAGGCTGTTCATAGGGCTATTGAGGCCAGGGTTATTCAGTTTTAGGTCTGGTTAAGTTTAGGTTTGTGCAGGATGGGTCTGTAAAATCCAGGGTATGAATCCCGGGGTGTCTGGTAGGTTTTGGGTATGGTGAGTTGGTTAGGTTTAGGTTGTGTTATGGTTAGTTGGTTAGGTTTAGGTTTGGGTTAGGGTCAGGTGGATCTCCTAAGTCTCATTAAGACCTCTTGGAAATTTTGTATCAAGTCTCATGATCCATAATCTTTCAAATTTCAGTCTATCACACAGCGACCAAAATGGGTCAGACTGAAGTCCAGTCACCCTGAAGGCCTCAAGGCCGTGGGTAAGGAAGTGCTGGACTACGTGTCTACGTTTTTCTATTTTATTTTTTATGTTGTGTGTGTGCTGATAGACCCGGACCCTTAAAGCATTTTTTGTCTGGCCTACATATTGTTTGGAACACTTTGCACAATAAATCAAATAAATGCAGTTCTGTGTTACTGGAGTGAGTTGCTGTGGGACTTGAAAGACTTGTTTTGTTGCACGATTGAATACCCATTTTTTCTGATCAAAGTATTTACAGATTAACTTTTTGTTCTGCGGTGCCATAGGTCTGAGTTTGCTATTCACTAGCATGTCTGCTAAATTTGTATTTCTCCTATAGGCAGCTATTTGCTTGTGTTTCTGCAGGAAGGGAGTGTTTTCAAAAAACCTTTCAAAGTTAGATTTAGCTGCACGGTTTAATTGTTTGCTCATTAACGAGAAATTGGACACTAATGGTATAATTTTTGTTTTTTCACCCTCTGTAGGGTTCCTTGGAGTCCTGGGGAGGAGAAAAGTCTTTAGGGCCCTTCTTAAGAAGGACCTTGAGTATCCTCTGTCCCTCAGGGCCCTGAACAGAATTTTGGTTGCTTCCATAAAACAGGAATGTTCTGTGCATATCCTGTGAAATCTGAGTAATTGAGATTTTACTATCCCTTTAAATGTATGTTTAGGATGGAAGCTGTGTTTGTGCAGTAAGGAATGCGTGTCCGTTTCTTTGAAATACACTTTAAAGTCTAGCTGTCCTGTCTCTTCAAATTTCTGTCCCTTATATGACACCACATCTAGAAAGTTGACCTCTGTGGGGTCAATTGTATATTTAATTGTTATAGATCTCTGATGGGTATTCAAGTGTTCTGCAAAGTCCTTAAAATCATCCATGGAGTAAGACCACACTCCCCATATATCATCCAGAAATCTAAAGTAATGCAGAGGCCTTTTTGTGCACGAGCCCAGAGCCGATTGTTCCCATCTCGCCATGAAGATGTTCGCGTAGGAAGGGGCAAACTTTTTGCCCATGGCTGTGCCTTTCACTTGCAAATAATATTTAGAATTAAATTCAAAATCATTTTTAGTTAGGTTTATATCTAATAATTTTAAAATATAATCGTCAGGCCTTTTTGGGTCTGGGTATTGAAGCATGCACTCCTGGACTGCCTGGAGGCCTGCTTCAGTTTCTATGTTCGTATATAGGCTATCAATATCTATGGTGAATAAAAAGGCTCCTCTGGGAATACTGATGTCTTTAACTTTCTGGATGAAATCATAAGTGTCCTTCAAATAGCTCGGGTGTTTCTGAGAGATGGGGTTAAGAAAATACTCGATGTACTCAGCTGTCTGATAAGTTTCACTGTTGCAATCAGACACTATGGGTCTGCCGGGTGGAATCTCGTGTGGAATACTCCATTTTTCAGGCTCCTTGTGAATCTTTGGCAATAAATAAAATCTTCTCATTCGAGGAGTGCCACTGCCACTTAAATATTCCCTCTGTTTTGAGTTAATGATGCCCTTGTCATACATCTGTTCTAAGATTTTTCTAACCTGTTTCATGGTTTCAAAATAAATGGGTTTCTCTAAGGGTTTGTAGTGGTCACTGATGTTTAATTGTCTCTCTCCCTCCCAGACATACCGCTCTCTATCCATGATGACAATGGCATTTCCCTTGTCAGCAGGTTTAATAACAATTTCTCTGAGGTTTTTAAGTGTGGGTTAGGGTTAGGGTTAGGTTAGGTTAGGGTTAGAAGGGTTAGGGTTAGGGTTAGGGTTAGGGTTAGATTAGAGTTAGGGTTAGGGTTAGGTTAGAGGTTAGAGTTAGGGTTAGAGTTAGAGTTAGGGTTAGGGTTAGGGTTAGGGTTAGGGTTAGGGTTAGGGTTAGGGTTAGGGTTAGGTTATAGGGATAAATGCGAAGATTGATCACCTTTGAATTGATCGACCCCCCATATCTTGTGATCCGTATCTGCTAGAGAGCTGAAACGTGGTTTATCATACTCCTTGGCCCCTCCCCAGTCGATTGCACTTGGTTTCGTCGGTCTAGCGCCACCAGGTGCCGAGATATGGAGTTGATCACTTACTTGATTTTCGAATGTATGGGTGGGACTTAGTGTTTTTGGGTGGGTTGGACTTAGTGTTTTTTGGGAATTTTGGACTTAGTCATATGGTTGGTCTTAGTGTTTTTGTGGGGGTTGGACTTAGTGTTTTTTAGGAATTTTGGACTTAGTCATATGGTTGGACTTAGTCTTTTTTGGGAATTTTGGACTTAGTCATATGGTTGCACTTAGTGTTTTTGTGGGGGTTGGACTTAGTGTTTTTGGGGAATTTTGGACTTAGTCAATGGTTAGGGTTAGGGTTAGAGTTAGGGTTAGAGTTAGAGTTAGGTTATAGGGATAAATGCGAAGATTGATCACCTTTGAATTGATCGACCCCCCATATCTTGTGATCCGTATCTGCTAGAGAGCTGAAACGTGGTTTATCATACTCCTTGGCCCCTCCCCAGTCGATTGCACTTGGTTTCGTCGGTCTAGCGCCACCAGGTGCCGAGATATGGAGTTGATCACTTACTTGATTTTCGAATGTATGGGTGGGACTTAGTGTTTTTGGGGCATCATGTATGGTGCGAATCGTTCATTTATTTGCAATACGATAAGTGCTCTATTTCAGAAATGACTTTGTGTTTTGTCTTCATTCTTGTTAGAATTAAATTGTCATACTACTGTCTTAAAAAAAAAGATTTTCATGTTATGAATCAAAGTTTTATAGAAATAAAAAAAACAGATATTTGTCTCTTGTCACAATATATTTATGGTATGTAAAAAAGTCTTATTGGAAAAATTATATATCTATATATTTAAATATACATTTAGATACATACATATACAACATTCCCTTTTCACGTGTATATGATTTTAACAGGTTCACACGTTATGTGACATCTACATCTTGTGGTCACACAAAGGTACTGCACTGTCGAGTATCCTTTTTATATGTAGTATTTTTGTAGAATCTAATAAACAGAATATACAATATATATAATATAAATCTATCAATGTATTTCTCACGTGTTCACTACCTCTTTTTGTGAAAACCAACCGAAAAAATAAATTATTTACAGTCACAGCAAAGAAGACTCCCCCACTGTGATTGAATTTATTATTTTTATTCTGTTCTATTTGAAAAGAGTTAGGTTAGAGTTAGGGTTAGATTAGGTTAGAGTTAGGGTTAGGTTAGGTTAGGGTTAGGTTAGGGTTAGGGTTAGGTTAGGGTTAGGGTTAGGTTAGGGTTAGGGTTAGGGTTAGATTAGGGTTAGGGTTAGGGTTAGGGTTAGGGTTAGAGTTAGGGTTAGAGTTAGGTTAGAGTTAGGGTTAGGTTAGGGTTAGGTTATAGGGATAAATGCGAAGATTGATCACCTTTGAATTGATCGACCCCCCATATCTTGTGATCCGTATCTGCTAGAGAGCTGAAACGTGGTTTATCATACTCCTTGGCCCCTCCCCAGTCGATTGCACTTGGTTTCGTCGGTCTAGCGCCACCAGGTGCCGAGATATGGAGTTGATCACTTACTTGATTTTCGAATGTATGGGTGGGACTTAGTGTTTTTGGGGCATCATGTATGGTGCGAATCGTTCATTTATTTGCAATACGATAAGTGCTCTATTTCAGAAATGACTTTGTGTTTTGTCTTCATTCTTGTTAGAATTAAATTGTCATACTACTGTCTTAAAAAAAAAGATTTTCATGTTATGAATCAAAGTTTTATAGAAATAAAAAAAACAGATATTTGTCTCTTGTCACAATATATTTATGGTATGTAAAAAAGTCTTATTGGAAAAATTATATATCTATATATTTAAATATACATTTAGATACATACATATACAACATTCCCTTTTCACGTGTATATGATTTTAACAGGTTCACACGTTATGTGACATCTACATCTTGTGGTCACACAAAGGTACTGCACTGTCGAGTATCCTTTTTATATGTAGTATTTTTGTAGAATCTAATAAACAGAATATACAATATATATAATATAAATCTATCAATGTATTTCTCACGTGTTCACTACCTCTTTTTGTGAAAACCAACCGAAAAAATAAATTATTTACAGTCACAGCAAAGAAGACTCCCCCACTGTGATTGAATTTATTATTTTTATTCTGTTCTATTTGAAAATGTATAAGTATTTTATTTCAGAAATGACTTTGTTTTTAAATATTCACTCTAGGGCAAATGCCTGAAGGTGAGGAGACTGGTGTGTAGGTTTTTCTCGTGCTTTTACACAGATAAAATAATAATAAAGATAATAATGATTCTTACAAATGAATGAATCAATGCACAATTAAATTAAACTGGAGAAAGTTTTATTTGAATTTAAATGTATTTACAATAGCATTGATAAAAAATAAACTCATCTTGATAAATCACACTTAACTGATGTATAATACATATGTGTATATGCATATGTGCATGTATATTTGTGTATGTATGTATATGGTTTTCACAGGTTCTAGGGTTAGGGTTAGGTTAGGGTTAGGTTAGGAAAAAAGAGTGTTTTCCCAGGATAGGACCCTGAGGGTCCCACTCTGGGTTGTGCACGGTCCATCCCTCCACTGGTCACCCCCAAATCACATAAAGACCAAGAGAGGTCACAGCAGGCCAACTGTTAAAGGCTGTTCATAGGGCTATTGAGGCCAGGGTTATTCAGTTTTAGGTCTGGTTAAGTTTAGGTTTGTGCAGGATGGGTCTGTAAAATCCAGGGTATGAATCCCGGGGTGTCTGGTAGGTTTTGGGTATGGTGAGTTGGTTAGGTTTAGGTTGTGTTATGGTTAGTTGGTTAGGTTTAGGTTTGGGTTAGGGTCAGGTGGATCTCCTAAGTCTCATTAAGACCTCTTGGAAATTTTGTATCAAGTCTCATGATCCATAATCTTTCAAATTTCAGTCTATCACACAGCGACCAAAATGGGTCAGACTGAAGTCCAGTCACCCTGAAGGCCTCAAGGCCGTGGGTAAGGAAGTGCTGGACTACGTGTCTACGTTTTTCTATTTTATTTTTTATGTTGTGTGTGTGCTGATAGACCCGGACCCTTAAAGCATTTTTTGTCTGGCCTACATATTGTTTGGAACACTTTGCACAATAAATCAAATAAATGCAGTTCTGTGTTACTGGAGTGAGTTGCTGTGGGACTTGAAAGACTTGTTTTGTTGCACGATTGAATACCCATTTTTTCTGATCAAAGTATTTACAGATTAACTTTTTGTTCTGCGGTGCCATAGGTCTGAGTTTGCTATTCACTAGCATGTCTGCTAAATTTGTATTTCTCCTATAGGCAGCTATTTGCTTGTGTTTCTGCAGGAAGGGAGTGTTTTCAAAAAACCTTTCAAAGTTAGATTTAGCTGCACGGTTTAATTGTTTGCTCATTAACGAGAAATTGGACACTAATGGTATAATTTTTGTTTTTTCACCCTCTGTAGGGTTCCTTGGAGTCCTGGGGAGGAGAAAAGTCTTTAGGGCCCTTCTTAAGAAGGACCTTGAGTATCCTCTGTCCCTCAGGGCCCTGAACAGAATTTTGGTTGCTTCCATAAAACAGGAATGTTCTGTGCATATCCTGTGAAATCTGAGTAATTGAGATTTTACTATCCCTTTAAATGTATGTTTAGGATGGAAGCTGTGTTTGTGCAGTAAGGAATGCGTGTCCGTTTCTTTGAAATACACTTTAAAGTCTAGCTGTCCTGTCTCTTCAAATTTCTGTCCCTTATATGACACCACATCTAGAAAGTTGACCTCTGTGGGGTCAATTGTATATTTAATTGTTATAGATCTCTGATGGGTATTCAA